>NW_006400198.1:590438-610586 GCF_000299155.1 Elephantulus edwardii | reverse complement strand
AGCATAGGATGACAAAGTAAAATATTACAATGAAATGTGCAAGGACTGTTATGCATACAGATTGAAAAAATATTAAAATAGGATGCATCCCAGATGCACTCTTTGCTCGATTTTGAACCATGCAGTGTTTTCTTGTTCTGGTTCGATGACTGCTTCTTGGTCTAAGTATAGGTTTCATATTACTACACTCAAATGTTCTGGGATTTCCATTATTCTCAATGTTAGCCACAATTTGTTGTGATCTACACAGTTAATTGTCTTTGCACAGTCAAGGAAACATAAATAGACATTCCTTTGGTACTGTTTTCAGCCAAGATCCATCTGTCATTGGCAATGATGCCCCTTCTGCCATAACTTCTTCTAAATTCAACTTGCATTTCTGGTAGTTCTCTGTTGTTAGACCTTTCAAGTTGTTTTTGGATACTCTTCAGCAGGATTATTCTTTTCTGTGATACTATGGCTAAGGATACTCTTCAAAATATTGAAATTATTTCAGTGTGATATCTATATAAAGAAGTCTGGTCAAATGAGCAATATGAGAGGTCCAGTCAAATTAAACCTTTATTTCATGAGAATTTCTTGTTGATAGAGCAGTTAGGATGATTATTGGAAGCAAGAATAAAAAAGCTTCATTTTACATACTTCGGGCATGTTGGTAGGAGAGGCTATTCCTTAGAGAGGGACATCATATTTGGAAAACTGGAGGATCAGTGAAAAAGAGGAAGAACCTGGATAAGACAGGCTGAGACAGTAACTGCAGCAACGATCTCAAGTGTGCCAATGTAGCGAGGACAGTACAGGAAAGGCCAGGATTCAGATCTGTTGTTCTTACGGTGACCAGGAATCATACACGACTCAAAAGCACCTAACATCCTATGAAGAGGTCTGGTCCAATGAAACATTCATATTATAAGTATTAACTAAGGCAATCCTGTTTTATTAAAAAAAAAAAAAAACAAAACCAACAGTCAGAAAACACAACCAAACAACTTCACTACGATTGAGGTAATTCTGGCAAATAGTTATGCTCCATTGGATTGATGAGGGTGGAAATCTTTATAGGAGACTGCTTATCTTTCTTCATAAGTGGATGATGGATTCAAATATCTGACTTTTTGATTAGCAGTTCAACTCACACTATTCTGTTATGACCCTTTTTAGGTGCTTCTGAGGGGCCTATCACTCACAGCAAACCTATGAACAACAGATCTGAATGCTGCCTATCCTGTGCCACCCTTATCATCTCTGATCTCTTTGATTCCACTGTCACAATCACCATGTATATCCATCTTGTTGAGGGTCTTCCTCCCTTATACTGACCCTCCACTTTTCCAAGCAGGATGTCTTTTTCCAAGGACTGGCTCCTACTAGCAACATATCCAAAGTACATGAGACAAAATTTCACCATTCTTGCTTCTAAGGTCATCCTGGTTGCACTTTCTCCAGAACGTATTTGTTTGTTCTTTTGCCAGTTTATGGGATATTCAGTATTCTCCCATACCACAACTCAAAGTAACTAATTCTTCTGTCATATATAATCACTGTTCAACTTTCTGGTGCATAATAAGCAATTGAAAAAGAATATGGTTTGAATATTGTGTACCTTAATCTTTAAACTGACATTGTTGCTCCTCAGCACTGTGGACAGGTCCTTGACAGAAGATATTCCCAATGCAATATGTCTTTTACTTTATTGATTGCTGATACCAAGAGTACTGATTGTGGATCAAAGCAAAATGAAATTGTTGACAGTTTCAATTTTTACTCCATCTATCATGATATTGTCTATTTGTCTAGTGGTGAAGATTTCTGGTTTCTTGAAAAAAATAATTTACATTAAAGACTATAGTATTTCATCTTGTATTGAAAGCTTTTCACATCCTCTTCACTTTCAGCAAGCAAAGTTGCATCATAGTATATTGATAATTCTTCCTTTAATCCTAATGTCACATTATTTTTTAACAAAGATCAGCATCTTGAATGATTTGCACAACATACAGATTGAATAAGTAAGGAGAAAAGGCATAGCCCTAACTCACACTTTCTTGATTTTAAACCAAGTAGCTCTTTGGTCTAGGTATTGTTGTTGCTGAGTACTGTCAAGTCCTAAACAACCCATAACTGATTTCCCACCAGGTTTTCAAAAGTATTAAATTACACAAAAGAGACTGTCTATCTTCCTCTCATGAAGCAGCTGGTAGATTCAAACAGCATACCTTTAGGTTGGCAGCACATTGTCACTAAGCCATGAGAGCTCCCTGTGCTCTAGGTATGTGGTTGTGTACCACTGATTGGGAACTCACACATCACTAGTGAGTTTTCAGAAATACTAAATTTCAGGAGAGAAGATTATTCATCTTTCCCACAGAACAGTTGATAGATTCAAACACTAAGCATTTGAATTGATATCACAACTTTTTAGCATTAAACTACCAAAGCTCCCTACAATTCTATGTATATTGAAAGCATTGTAGGTATAGGTTTCATGAAATGTGTCATGACTTCTGTTCTCAAGAAGCTCTCATTTAAATAACATTTATGTAATCTCTCTTCAATTCACATAAATTAATTGAGAAAATTGATTATATCTTATATTGGAATCTGGTCCCTTACATCACAAGAAAAAGAAAAGTAAAAGAAGTATATCTTAGACTCGGGAAAATACATGAATTTTTAAAGTCTAAATTAGGATTAAAATAGGGCCAGTGACAAAAGGTTTCTGCACTTCTCCAAACTGAAGAAACTTCAGACAAAAGTAAAGAAGTTTAGCAAGAACAATAAATTACCGACCAGATTATTTTGTCTACATTTCTAATGGATCAGATAGAGTAAGAGTAGGCCAGCTCTGTGGAGGCCAAGGTGAATTAGAAAAGCAAGCTCGTGTCTTCTCTCCTCAGTGTAAACTACAGCATTAAAAACCTTTCCCTATGTTTATTTTGAGTTGGCTGAGGTTGCTGAATTTGATGCAAACATTTCGCCAGCAGGGCTTTGAGTTCTCCCACTAGGCTTATTAAATGGACAACAGCAGCTCCCTTTCCCCAGCTACAGAGTGACCGATCTTTCAATGTTTATTATTGTTTCATGCCTCTACCAACAGTGATGATTTTTGCTGAACTTTGGCATTTACTTTTGCCTTGAGTAATCCTCCTGTACCTTCATTAAATTTCCCTATAAATTCTCTTTCTTGGAATAGAAAATATCAATGTAAACATTAAATATTTAACATGCTCAAGTTGTATATTTCTCCTTTCCAACTCCGTCTCATATTCCTAGTTACGTCCCACCAAAGGGCCTCTTGCTAATTAAACAACTCACCTGACCTTCTTCCAAGAATTTCCACCGGATTGCATGCATCTTCTCCTCTAAAACAACTGAAACTCTAAATAGCATCATGACATCACTCCCTCAACCATCTCATCTTCTCTTATTAAATACTAAATAAGGCAAACATGTTAGGAGATCGTGTTTACGTTATGGTTGAAATGCAAAATTTACATGAAAAATAGCAGTGGCAAATAATATCCGAATTTTAGGAAAACTATTTCATATCTGACTTGCCTTTAGTTAGGATACTTCTATCATGGCAAAAGAATTACCATAAAGCAAGTTGTTTGTTTGGTGTTTTTTTTTTTTAAATCATCTATCATTTTCCAGATCTTTTACTCTTTAATCTTGTTAAAGATTATTTTAAAGTAAAAATAAATGTACCTATTCACCTGTAATTAAAGTTAAATGGCAATTTATTTTTCTGCCTTGAGTTTTCATTCTAGTTTATATCAAGAGATTTCCTTGATGCCTTATTTTATTGCTCAGCCCAATCTTAATCCTTTTGTTGTCATTCATCTGTAAACCCCATCTCACCCTGTCTCCAATGTAGCAGCCTTTCAAATCAATTAGATGACAGTACAGAGTTTAAGTTCCACGAGCAGAGACTAATTAAGGGATTCTGCTAGTACAAGCAAAAGTTAGTGTTAGAAGAGACCAAAAGCAGATACGTATTTTTAAAAGCATTTACTTTTCAGTCCATACCTTTAATTAGCTGCATAACTCCAGGGACTATAATTATCAGAATTGCTGTGAGCTTGCAAAAGGTTAGGAAAATCTGGATCCGGGCACTCCAGCTGACACTCATGCTATTTAGGACCATCACTACAGCTGCAAGTAAACAAGTGGAGTTAAAATGGTGAACCTTAGTGGAAATGAAGACATCTTAGACGCTTGTTATTCAAAATCTAGTCCATGAACCAGCAGTGTGGGCTCTGTTAGAAGCGTATTAGAAATTTCAGAATCTCTGACCCTACCCTATACATAATAAAAGAAAATCTACATTTTTACAAGATCTCCAGTGACTTTTAAACACATTAAAGTTTAAGGCAACTACCTCGATCATAATCTCTTAAAACTCAACACGCATTGTCATCATATCAATTCTAACTCAGTTTCCAAGGCTGTCAGTCTTAACCCATAGAAATGTCCCACTTTTCACCTGTGGAGCAGCAAACCTCCTGAGACACCGGGCCTTTGGATAAGTGTTGCATATGAGCCCCAGCCTCCAGAGAGTAATGCTTACTCTCCTATTCTTTGTCTTCTTCCTGGTAACAATTTCAATTAAACACTATGGACTGAATGACAACGAGTTGGATTGTTTTGGTTGTTGCTTGCATATGTTATAAAGAATGTATTATATAGTACTCTAACAATCACATAAAAGTAGTTTCCAACTGAATTCCAAAATACTATGCAATGAGATTGCTAAATTAAACACCTTAGCTCAATAAAACAGCTATTTCTTATCATGATGGTTACACACATATCAACGTGCTACCATGAATTACATTCAAAAAAGGTTAAAATGCAGAGAATTTAACTGATATTCTTCACTATTGAGATTAGTCTTCCTGGGTGCCATCAATCCATGTCTGACTCACAATGATTCTAGTAACAGAATGGAAACATCCCAAAAAGCTTCCTTGATTACAATTTTTACACAATTAGATCAACAGGTCTTTTCTTCCATGGAATGACTGGTGAGTTCCAAGCACAGTAATTAACTGTTGTGCCACCACTACGCTAGCTTTCACTAGCATTCTTATTTTTTTCCACTCCAATTTCCAACTGAAATACCAAGGACACTTTCAAACTCTTCAAAAAAAAAAATAAAAAGGCTTCCAAGATACCTTTTTTATTTAACAAAACGTTATAAGCAACCAGCCCAAAATAATTCCCAAAGATGCACACTGGGTCTGCAGCCAGAATAACTCCCTTTTCTTAATGTTATAGCAATTTCTAAGGTGAACCTTCAGAACAGAAAAAGTGCTGCACCTCTGTATTGCTAGTACCACTTCTAAGCCTATACCAGATACTCACTACAATAATAATCTTTTCTTAAATGTATGAATAAATCTATTAAACAGATCCTTACTTAGAAAACTATCTTTAACCAGAGAGGAAGAGTAGTAATTTATGAACTTCTCTCAAACCCTGATGGAATGATTGAGATAATTCTAGGCAGTAGATTTCAACTTTATGAATATTCCACAAACTTACTCCTCCTGTTAAGAACAAAACAAAACTAAAAAAAAAAAAAAAAAAAAAAAAAAAGATCTCTGGTGGCCTAGTGGCAAGAAGCTGTACTGCAATCCCAGAGGTAAGTGGATCAAGTCCACCAAATACTCTGCTGGAGAAGGAGGGACAATATTCTCCTGTACCAGTCAGATCTGACTTGACGGCACACACAAAAAATAATAATTTTTTTTTAAAAAATAGTTTGTTCTTATTATCCACAAGCTCTATTTTTAAAAAGCTTCATTCTCTCTATTTACACAATGACAAAAATGTAAAAAGATGTATCTCAGGGGATTAAACAAGAAAGAGATCTCTTATAATTCAAGTTGAAAGTTGGGAAAATTTTTCCTCTGTACAGTTGGTGGATAGCCTTTGGGAGGTCCCCAATTAAAAGAAGCCTGGAAGCAAGAGTGGCATCCACTTCCGTAATAGCTTGCCTCTGGAAACCCTATAAACCTGGAGAAAGGATGAAAGTCACACAAGTGTTGAGGACTTTCGTTCATAGGGTTGCTGTGAGTCATTGGCCTAGTGGTCAGAAAGTGATGCTACCAAGCCAAAGGTGGGTGACTCGAATATGCAGCCCTTAGGCCTGTTTTTAATTGTTTTTGGTCAAACTCTCTTCTAGGTCCTATAGCCTGGTGTGTCCACTTGCCGTACAGAGGTAACTTGTGATTGCTGTGAAGCTGAACACTGTGACATTGATGTGTCAAATGTGTTAATGGTTACCCATAGTGGACAGTGTGTTTGGCAGAGCTCCCTGATTAAAACAAGCTTGGAAGCAGGAGTGGCATCCACTTCCATAATAGTTTGCCTCCGGAAACCCTATGAACCTGGAGAAAGGATGAAAGTCACACAAGTGTTGAGGACTTCCTTCATAGGGTCTCTATGAGTCACCTATGACTCAATGGCACTTAACAACATTCCCTGAATTTATTAACTATGATATATTATTAACTAGCTCATTTCAGACATTATGAATCACCACAAACTAACAATGATAAACAGAATTTCCAAACCCACCTCTGTCAAGTTGAATCTAAGTCACAGTGACTATACAGGACAGAGTAGAACTGCTCCATAGGGTTTCCAAGACTGCACTCTACAGAAGCAGACAGCCAGAACAGAAGTAGACCTGCTAGTGGGCTCAAACTTCCACCTTTCATTTAGCATTTGAGCATTTTAACCACTCTGACACTAGAGTTTCTTTTTTGAAATCATAACAAACCTAAGACATAGTAGAAATCACTAATAAGGCTTTTTGGGGTTTTGGTTTGGTGTTTTTGTTGTTGTTGGTTTTGTTTTGTTTTGTTTTTTAATGTGAGTAGACTGGAGGAATGATTGAGCGGGTTCAAGCTGCCAACCATTTGGCTATCAGTTTACTTATTTCACTGCCAAGGCTCTTTTCTTAACCTTAACAATAGACTTAATAAATAATCTACTTTGAATATGTTCTGCTTTTTTCTTTTCAGATTTTTAAAGAAAAAACTATTGTGCATATAGCTTTGGTCCATAAATGAGGAAACCTAGGATGTACTTAATATTTTAATTCAGTAATACATATAGTCAAGATATATTTATATATAATTTCTCTTCTTCTAAATCAACTATTCTGTTTTCTACATTGGCTTTCCAAGGCTGAGGAGAATGGGCAAACTCATCTCATGCCTACTGCCTCTGTAAACCTGCTGGAGGGTCGGCTATGGGTCGGCCTCAGCTTGATGGTACACAGTAATAACAACAATGTTTATTGGAAGTGATCTTTAAGACTTTGTTCCCATGGAGCCACTGACAAATTCAAACTTCTGGGCTTCTGGTTAACAGCCAAGGGCTTGGACATTACACAACCAGGGATCCTCTTTGCATATTCGTTAAATATTTTTTAATTATGTATGAGAAGACTTTGTTTTTGTTGGGTTGAAACAGCCCAGCCACATGTAACTAAAAATTCTATCATGAGTATGCAATTAATTTATTTCTATGTAGCTTTCTAATTCAGAGTAGTTATAACTCAATCAAAAGATCATCTTGATTAAAGCAACAATTTGATTAATATCTAGAATTAAGTTCTCCTTTTCCATAATATTCTAGGGCTCAGAATTTAGACTTTCATAGGAAAAACAAAAATTGTAGTCTCATTCATACAATTTTGTACAAGTTCCTCTTTTTCATTATCTTGTTAAAATATTATCTGTGCCCACTATAAAAATTAACAACTTTCTAATTTAGATGGAATAAAATTCCTAGTTAAAATATGAAACTAAAAATCAAACAAAAGATTCTTATCATTATCATCAGCAGGCAGTTCAAAGTGACAGCTACTAACACAATAAAATATGTTAACATAATTTAACACAATTTTTTATGTATAATCCATTTATAGTCTTATTAACAGTGTGGTTTTTATTTTCTTATTTTAAAGGTTATATATCATTATCTTCTGGCCAATACAAAACGGATATGTAATATCAGTTCAGAGATCACTCCATATTCTTACTAATTTATTTTCAAAAACACACTTGACAAGAAAAAAGAAACACATAGAACACAATGTTGACAGAACCCCACTATGTAACAAAGATTATATAAACTGTGCCCAAACACTTTGTTGGTGGTGTTGTCATTTTTCATGTTTATAATACTCACTTATGCCCACAGCTGTAATGAGCTTGATTGCAAGTTCAGGAATTTCACAATGAATAAAAAATGGCTCCAAAATATATCGTCCAAATGCCAGGGATATCACAGCAGTGGCTGCAGGGCTAGATAATATAAATTAAGCTTAACTACAAGAAAAAGAAGACAAATAGCATTCCCACCATTTTTTTCCTTTCCATGAAGAATCATTATTCAACATTTGTAACATGGACCAAAAAAATCTATAATTTTCAAAATTTCATGTTTCATTAGGTTCCTATAGACTTTACAAATGAAGTATTGTCAATAACACTTGTGGCAATTTCAAAATTTACTGCATATTTAAGAACAAATCTTATTTACTACTTCATATAATTACAGAACTATACCTAACAAAAACCAGACTTTTGTTTAATTTTTCCCCCAGCAGTCAATTATTAAACTCTAGCCCAATGATGAGTTTACTAACTGGCACCTATCTAATGGTTTTGGCCTCGTCAGAGGAATGAATAGATTACTCAAACTTGGTTTTTGGAGGTTTGATTTTTTTTTTTTAAGGTTTAATTCTTATTTGTAAATAGACTTTTATGTTTAATACTGATTTATTCATATTTTTCCTGTATGAACATAAATTTGAAGAGTCAAGGGATTATACTTAATTCTATAAAATTATGTAAGTATAAGTATTCATTGAAAAGTAAAAAATACTTTTTAAAATAGTTTCTTTTCTATTGGTTTTGCATACAAAATTCATATACATTGTATTTAATTCATATACATTTTGTTTCACACATTCATTTATTCACATTCTGTTTCATATGATACTTCTCTACATTGTTTTTATAAAATTAATCATTACCTTCTTGTAATTTTACATAATTGAAAAAAAATGCATGACACAAACATAGACAATAAGTTTAAGTACATAGAAAAACAATTTGGAAACTGTTCTATCCTAATTTCTTCAAATATTCCTGTAAGAGAATTAAACAAACCATATTGCTTTACTTTCGGCAGAATATTAAATGATCCAGGAAGTATTAAAAGAAGATGGAAAGAATATACTGAGTCACTGTGTCAAAAGAAATTGGCAGACACAGAAGAATTTAATGAAATAACATATGAGTAAGAGCCTATGGTGATGAAGGAAGAAGATCAAGCTGCTTTGAAGGAAATAGAGAAAAATAAGGCCCCAGGAATAGATGGTATACAAACTGATGTATTTTAGCTAACTGATATGCCCTGGATGTGCTCACCAAGTTGTACCAAGAAATCTAGAAGAGATCTTTATTCGTTCCCATCCCAAAGAAAGGTGACCCAACAGAAAGTGGAAACTATAGAACAATATCATTGATTTCACATGCAAGCAAGATTCTAGTGAAGATTATCCAAAAACGACTGGAACAGCACATCAGCAGAGAACTGCCAGAAGTCCAGGCTGGGTTTAGAAGGGGTCGTGGTACTAAGGATATTGTACCTAATGTTAAATGGATCTTAGCTGAAAGAGGGAATACCAGAGAATATCTATCTGTGTTTCATTGTGTTTCAATGCAAAGGGGTTTGACTGTGTGGATCATAACAAACTGTGGCTGACTCTGAGAAGAATAGGAATCCCAGAACACTTAATCGTGCTAATGCAAAATCTATACTTGGACTAAGAGGGAGTCATCAGAACAGAGCAAGGAAACACTGAATGGTTGAAACTTGGGAAGGGTGTGCGCCAGGGGTGTGTCCTATCTCCATACCTTTTCAACCTGTAGACAGAACAGATTATCCAAGAGGCTGGGCTCTATAAGGAGAAGTGTGGCATCAGGATTGGTGGAAGATCTATCAACAATCTGTGTTATGCAAATGACACAACCCTGCTTGCTGAAACTGAGGAGGACTTAAAGCGCTTGCTGCAGAGGGTCAAGGAGTGCAGTCTTCAATATAGATTGAGGTTGAATATCAAGAAGACAAAGATTTTCACCACTGGACCAATTGGCAGCATCAAGATGGATGGTGAAGAGATTGAGATTGTTAACAACTTTAGTCTGCTTGGCTCCACAGTCAACACTCTTGGCACCAGCAGCCAGGAAATTAAAAGACACATTGCAATGGGAAAGTCTGCTGTTAGGGACCTCTCCAAAGTACTGAAAAGTAATGGTGTCACTCTGGAGACTAAGGTGTGTCTGATCACTTGTTGTGCATCAGAAAGTTGGACAATGACTAAGGAGGATAGCAGGAGAATTGATGCCTTTGAGCTGTGGTGCTGGAGAAGGGTATTGAGTGTACCACAGACTGCTAAAAAAACAAACAGATTCAATCTGGAGAGGGTTAAACCAGGCTGCTCCTTGGAGACAAGGATTCTGGGGCTTCGTTTGACATATTTTCGACATGTTGTAAGAGCAGACCGGTCCTTGGAGAGGGACATCATGCTTGGGAAGGTGGAGGGACAACGCAGGAGGGGAAGACCCTCTATGAGGTGGATTGATTCAGTGACTGGGGTAATCAGGATGGGTGTGACAAAGGTAGTGCAATTGGTAAGGGATAGAGCAGGGTTTAGGGCTGTTGTACATAGGCTTGCTATGAGTCGCAAGCAATTCGACAGCATATAACAACGATTATTCACTTGTCAACTTGTTATCTAATAGTTAGCATTTATAACAACAGTAAAAAAATATCTACAAACCAGTTGTTTTAAACATTAACAAAATACATGTAGCAATAATAAATGTTGAGGTGTGAGAGTAATGCTGCCTATGACGACCCGTGTTATATGTCAACTTGGCTGAATCATGCATGTTTCTCAGCTTTTTGAGCTATGCAATGATGTAATTTGACATTGATTTAGTCGTCTTCTACTTTTACACAACAATCTAGTCATTAAGCATGTTGAGAAGTAAGGAATGCATGTATACGTATAAGGAAACATTTGTTCTTTAAATACATAAGCAAGTAGGTTAAATTATTTCAATTTCTTATGATAACTTTCCCTAAATTTTTCTTCTTTCTAAGACGCAACATTCTGGCCTCATCCTTGGAGTATTAATAATACAACCACTAGCATATGGTCCCAATCTTGGCCTGCTTGTTGGAACCATTAGAAATTTCATCAGTCTCTTTTCTTCCCCCCAAAGTATTATCACTTTCTTCAGTCTCTTTTTTCACTAAGAGAGTTTCTCTCTTTCCTTCAAGCAAGATAATTTGCTCCCCTATTCTTGATCATTTGTGAATTCTGTCAATGTTTAAGTCAAAGTCTAAGTCATTTTAATATTTTCAAATACACTCCACATACACAGAAATTATTTCAATTGCATCCTTAACAATTCATAACAAGATTTCATCAGGTCTAAAAATCTACCTACTTCTGGGTGTTACTCTCAGTAAATGAATCTGAATGCCTTCTTGCTGAAGTTCTTTCAACTTATTAACTTTGTTCTTCCTTAACGTCTTAGTTTAATTTTGCTCTATCCAAAGACGCTTCTCTGACCCTTTGATGATCAGAGCACCAGGGTTTACTCTATCACATAAAGTCATCGTGTTAGCGAGGATAATAATTTTATTTTCACTGATAGGACTTCTTAATTAATGACTATTTCCTCCACCCTGAGGAGTGTAAGTACATGACTATGTCCATGTTCATCTCTATTACCCACTGTACTTATTGTATTATCTGTCATGTAGTAGGAGCTCAATATTTACTCACCATATATTGAATAAATAAATTGAATCAAATAAGCCTTGCTAAGTAATGATGGATATTATTTCTTTCATTATCACCTATGTTTTACATTTTATTTATGGCAACAGTGATTTAATCTGACAATATTACAATAATGAGAAGTACTTACATATCAAGAGTGTTAAGAAGTAGAAGAAAAATGCTAAAACTATCCAGGCAATCTCTACCTTTAAAAAAAATTGTTTGATACAAAGTTCATATATGTTGTTTTTCACACCAGATCTTTCCCATTTTGTTTACCCTTCCCCACCCATCAAATTATGTGACCCTATGATTGACATCCCCCCCTTACCAATCCTCACCCCTCTACTCCTCCCACCCTTGGATCCTAATATACCTTCTACAATAATGGTCTTATACAATATTTATCCTTATGGGACTGAATTAGTTCACTTAGTGTAATGCTGTCCAGTCCTTCCCAAGTTAGGAAGTGATTTATAAAATCTTTGCTCCTGAGTGCTGCCAAGTATCCCATTGTATGAATGTATGACAATATCTCAATCCCTTCGATTGTGATTGGATATTTGGGCTGTTTCCATGTTCTTGCTATGGTGAATAATGCTGCTGTGAACATGAGTGTCCAAGTATCCGTTTGTGCCTCAGTTCTCATTCTTTTGGGGTATATACGAAGCAGTGGAATAACTGGGTCATATGAAATTTCTATGTTCAGCTTTTGAGGAAGCACCAAACTGGTTTTCAGAGTGGTTGTACCATTTTATAATCCCTCAATAATAAATATGAGTTCCTATCTTGCTGTATCTTTTCCAACATTTATTACTTGCTGTGCTGTTAAACTTTGCCACAGCTATTTGAGTGAGATGGTATCTCATTGTGGTTTTGACTTCCATCTCTCTTATTGCCAGTGATTTTGAGCATTTCTTTATGTGCCTGTTGGTCATCCGAATATTTTTCTCTGTGAAAATTCTGTCCATGTCTTTTGCCCATTTTGTAATTGGTTATAAGGATTTGGTATTCTTTTTTCCCCCCTGTGTAGTACCTGCAGGATTCTGTAAACTTTTGATATGAGACCCTTGTCTGAAATGGTATTGTCAAATGCTTTTTTTCCCCATGCAGTAAGTTTTCTTTTCACTGTGTTGGGAAAAGTTTTTTATGCACACAGGGATTTAATCTTTAGAAGGTCCCATTCATCAATATTATCCTCTCCAGATTGTACATTTCTGGCTATATTTGTAAGTCTCTTTATACCATAGAATTGACTAAGCTAGATCCCGGTTTGTTTCTGATGAACTTTATGGTTTGGGGCTTTACTCCCAGGTCTCTGATCCACTTTGAGTTGATTTTTTTTTATATTGTGTGCGATGTGGATCTTGTTTCAGCTTTCTGCAGGTAGCAGTTCAGTTTTGCCAGCATTATTTGTTGAAGAAGTTGTCATTTCCCCAGTGGATAGGATTTATTTCCTTGTTGAATATCAGTTGACCATAGAGAGCTTGATCTATTTCTGGGTTCTCAATTCAGCTCCATTGGTCTATGTGCCTATCATTGCACCAGTACCATGCTGCTTTAGTTACTACTGCTGTGATATCCATGAGTGCTATGCCTCCCGTTTCATTTTTGTTTCTCATAAGTGGTTTGCTTATTCGTGGTGTCTTTCCTATCAAAACAAACTTGACAAATTCCTTTTTGATATCTTTGAAAAGTGGATTTGATATCTGTATTGTGACTGCATTGAACATGTAGATTGCTTTTGATAGGGTTGTCATTTTCAAAATGCTGAGTCTTCCTATTCATGAACAGGGCACATTTCCCCATTTTCTTTAGGTCTTTTAGTGTGTCTTTCAGAATGGTAAGTAGTTGTCTTTGTATCTCTAATTGGGTTCAAAAATCTCAATTTGTGGTTGTCTACTGTAAATAGTATTGCTTTCTGGGTTTCCTTTTCTGAGTTCTCTTTGGTACTGTAGATGAATGCCTCTGATTTTTGGATATTGATCTTACATGCTGAAACTCTACTAAACTGGTGTACCAGCTCTACCAGTTTTTTGTTGAGTCCTGGGGGTTTTCTATTTACACTATCAAATCATTTGCATATAGCAATAGTTTGACCTTCTCTTTGCCAATCTGGATGCCTTTTATTTCCTTCTCTTGTTGTATTGCCCTAGCAAGCACTTAAAATGCAATTTTGAATAGAAGTGGTTACAGTGGGCATCCTTCTCTGGTCCCTGTTCACAAGGAAAATGCTTTCAGTTTTTCTCCATTGAGAATGATACTGGCTCTTCGTTTTACATATATGCTTTTCACCATGTTGAGGAAATTATCTTCTATTGCAATTTTGCTGTGTGTCTTTACCAGGAAATGGTGTTGGATTTAGTCAAATGCCTTTTCACCATCAATTGCTAAGATCATATGGTTCTTATTATTTGCTTTGTTAATACAGTGAATAATGTTGATTTCCTCCCCCCTTATGTTAAACTATCCTTGTATATTTGTTAGGAATCTGACTTTGTCATGATGATTTTTTTTTTTAAATGTGCTTTGGATTCTATTGGCTAGGATTTTGTTAAGGATTTTTGCATCTATAATCATGAAAGATATTAGTCTATAGTTTTGATTTTTGATAATATCTTTGCGTGGTTTTGTTATTAGGGTTATACTTCCTTCATAGAATGACTCTGGGACTGTTTCTTCTTCAATTTTTTAAAAATAATTTCAGTAAAATTGATGATAGATCCTTTCTGAATGTTTGGTAAATTGACCTGTGAAACCTTTTGGTCCAGGACTTTTCTTATTAGGAAGTCTTTTTATGACATATTCAATTTCCTCTTTTAATATGAGCCTGTTCAAGTGTTCTATATCGATCCTTGTCAGTCTGGGTAAGACATGAGTTTCAATGAATTTGTCCATTTCCTTAGGTTTTTTAACTTATCAGAGTATAACTTTTCACAGTATTCCGATATTATCGATTTAATTACATCTGGTTCTGTTGTCATCTATCATTTCTTCATCTTCTCTTTTTTTTTCTTTTCTTAAATTTGCAAGTGAGTTGGCAATTTATTGATCTTTTTGAAAACTAGCTCCTGGTCTTATTAATGGTTTAAATTGTTATTCTGTTTTCTATCTCATTAATTTCAACTCTTGTCCTTATACTTCCCTTTCTTCTAGAAGTTATAGAATTAGATTGTTATTCTTTTTCTATTTGATGAAGTTATTGAGTTACATTATTGATTTTTCTTCTTTCTTCCTTTTTTTCTGTCTGTGCCTATTGATATGAACTGCTTGAGGACTGTCTTACCTGTGTCCCAGGGGTTTTGATATGCTGAATTTTAATTTTTGTTTGTTCCAAGAAACTATTTTATTTCATTCTTGATTTCTGTTATAATCCAATCATATTCCAGAGAGTTATTCAGTTTCCACATTGAGTGATTTTATAAGTTTTACTCTCCTGTGCTTAATTTTTAGTTTTATGGCATTGTGGCTTAAGACATTTTGTGTTTTTTTCAATGTTTTTTTAATTTGTTGAGATTTGATTTTGCTCTTATACGTGATTGATTCTGGAGAATGTACCATGTACACTTAAGAAGAAAGTGAATTATTAGTTGGGTGCAGTACCCTGAATATATCCACAAGGTTGAGCTGACTGATTATATAGTTTAGATCTTCTGCATCTTTGTTACATTTCCTTTTGGGTTGACCTTTCCTTTGGTGATACGTGTGTTGAAATCTCCTACCACTATTGTAGTACTGTCTGTTTCTTTCTTCAATTGCAAGTTTTATGTATTTCTCAGGTCTATCATTTGGAGCATAAATGTTGATCAAGGTTATGTCTTCTTGATCTATTGTGCCTTTAATCAGTATGTAATGCTCTTATCTTTTCTGGCTTTCATTCTGAAGTCTATTTTATCAGAGATTAGTATTGTCACTACTGCTTTTTAGAGGTTGCCATTTGCTTCATATATATTTTTTTTCAGCCTTTGATTTAAGTTTGTCTTTCTCTTCATTTTTTAGATGTGTCTCTTGTAGGCAACATATTGATGAGCATTTTTTTTTTATCCATTCTGCTACTCTTTTTCTCTTAATTGGTACACTTAGTCCATTCACATTATTGTCAGGCCAGGTTTTCCTTTTACCATTTTGCTGTGTTTATTTTTCTGTTGGTTCTGGTTACTATGGTCCATGCACTTTCCTTTGGCTTCTCCATGTCATAGATTTCACTTATATTTCTTGTAGTTTTGGTCCTATTTTCAGAAATTCCCTTAAATTCCTTCTTTTCTGCAAAGGATCTAGTTTCTCCTTCATATTTGATGGAGAGCTTTGCTGGCTGTAGAATCTTTGGCTGGCAATTGTTTTCTTTCAACTTTGTGTATATGCCATCCCATTATCTTCTAGCTCACATGGTTTCTGCTGAGAGATCAGAGCTTAATCTAATTGTTTCCCTTTTCAGTTGACTGTTTTTCTCCTGCTGCTTTTAGAATTCTATCTTTATCTTTTGAATTGGATCATTTGACTGTGATATGTCTTGATGGGTGTTTTGGTTTTTTGGGGGGATGGGGGGGTCCAGTCTATTTGGTGTTCTCTGTGCTTCCTGAATGTGGACATCCCCCTTCTTCAAAATACCTGGTAAGTTTTCTTCTAGTATTTCTTCCACAATTTTCCCAGTGATTTCCCTGTTACTCCCCTATTCTGGAATTCCAGTCATACATATGTTGTTCCTTCTTATGTCATTCCACAAGAGTCTAATGTTTTCTTCATTTTCTTTACATCTCAACTCTGATTTTTCTTCTAGTATGTTTCCAGTGAGATTCTGGTCTTCAAGCTCACCGACTCTGTTCTATCTCTTCAGTTCTACTTTTTTATCCTGCCAATTATGCTTGGGAGGGTGGAGGGACAGTGCAGGAGGAGAAGACCTTTGATGAGATGGATTGACTCAGCAACTGGAGTAATGGGGGTAGTGCCATCAGAGACAGTGAGGTTGGCTCCAGATGGAACAGGGATTGGAGCTTTTGTATATAGAGTCACTATGAGTTGCAGGTGTCTCTACAGCACATGACAGCAACAAAAATGTGTGGGACAATTCTTCCCTTTGGCTTAATATTCTGGATTGCATTTTCATTCCTTTCTGTTATTTTCAATACTGTGTTGGCTGCACCATCTCTGTTTTGTAATGATTTTTTAAGTTCTTGTACCTCTTTATCTATGCTATCAAGTCTTTCTTCCATTCTTTGCATTTTCTTCCGTGGCTGTTCAAGTTGCTCCTCATCAATATATTTCTTCTGGATTGTGTCCCTGGGGTATTTGCTTTCTTAATTTTTTCTTCCATTCTTTGCATCTTCTTCTGAAGTTGTTCAAATAACTCCATATCAACATATTTCTTCTGGTTCACTCTATCTAAGGTATTCATTTGGTCTGGTTTTTGTTGTGGGGTTTGTTTTTTTTTGGTGTTATTTTGTTTTGTTTTGTTTTGTTTTGTTTTTAAGGTGAAGCGTTATTTTGATTTTTCATGATGACCAAGGCAGACTGCTGGTTTGTTTACATTATGTGAGTTTTTTCTTAGTAGATGTCAGGTAGCTATACAGTGACTCAGAGTATGGCAATGTTTTGTGAAGAACCTGTATATTTGTGCTCCCTTCTTGGCCCAAGGCCTGCGGTGCTGAGAGCCAGGTAGCAATGTTTCCTCCAAAGTACCTAAATGGAAAACATGTTGTTCCTTCAGAAATGTCATCCCCACCCAGCTCAAGCTGTCCTGACCCCTTCTGCTTTAGGTTAAATGTTCCCACATGCTGAAGCAAGAAAGCAGTGTTTCCCCGAAAGTGATGCTGGTGCCACATGTTGCCTGCCTGCACTGCATGTCTTCCCAGTGCCATCCTTTTTTTTCTTTTTTCTTTGAAAATAATTCTTTCTGAGCTCTGACAATATAGTACATACAATGCTGTACTACTACACAAAAGGCCGAGAATTTCTGGATATTTTGATCCATCTGGACTCCGTAGCAGGTGGATGGAAAATTTCCTTCTGTTAAGATTTACAACCCCAGTAAATTGATGGAGGGTCACTATGATTCAGAATCCATTTCATGGAAATGAGTTTTTAGTGAGGTGACCTCTACAGACATTCATTATTTTCCCCCATTATGAAGAGAAACTCAGCACTATGAACCTTAACCCCCCAAAAAAGAGTTTTAAACAAACCACAAAAAACACAAAAACAAAGCACAAACCACAAAACCAATTGTGATCTAGTCACAGCAGACTCAGAACTGGTCCTCCAGTGGACTTTTAGAGGCTATAAATGATATGGGAGTAGACTATTACCTTTCTCTATCACAGTTGCTGTTGGATTCAAACTGTCTGCCTTTGGGTTAGCTGTGTAACTTCTTACTCACTAGGTCACTAGAGTTCTTGATATACAGTCTGGTATTTAAGAGCATGGGCTCTAGATTGTACAAGTTCAAATCTCAATACATTACTGGAGTTATGACAAAGGGACTCATTTCCAAGTTTCTAGAATACAGCTTAGATTATTAATTCCTTTGTCAAAACACATGTGTGAATTCATGAACACAAATCATAAGGCTCCTCTTCTGCATTAAAATATTAAATTAAATGAAATACTTTCATTAAAGCAACATTTGACAGTGAGTTTCTTGGAAGCAGGTATTGTGCTTTATTCCAAATTAGATTTCTCTTTTTTAAAAAAAATTGTTTGCTTATCATTATTCAGAAGTAGCTTTTGTAATGAATACATTAATGAATGAGGACTATAGCTGTCTGCACAGAATGATCATGCTCATTTTGCAGAGGAGGTTTACAAAGGCCAAGCAATTATTCCAAAGTCACATAACTAATGCATCTTGTCTAAAGAAGAATTCAAATCCAACTATATCAGAATTCAAAGTCCACCATGCTGACAGGTCAGTCTTCTAAATCAGTAGTATACTCATCAAAATGCTGACTATGGGGTTTGTTTGTTTTTTACAACTTAAACTTGCAGGTACTTACTTAAAACAAATTTCCACAGTACACAGTGCACTGAAGTCAATAGAATAAGAATAATAAAAAGTGTGAGACCTGTTTTATGTGTGTGAAATGATTGCAAGTTAGTTGGTGAAAAGAAGAATGATACCTGAAATATTAAGTATGAATATAAGGTAGTTGTTGGTATGTGCCATTGAGTCACCTGCAACTCTTATGTACAACAGCTCTGAACTCTGCTGTATCCTGAGTGAGTCGCACTGTCTGTGACACATCTACCCCCATTGTCCCAGTGCAAACCATCTCATTTAGGGTCTTCCTTTCCTTTGTTGTCCCTCCACTTGTCCAAACATGATATGCTTCTCCAGGGATTGGTCCCTCCAGGCCACGTATCCAAAGTATGTAAAATAGAGTTTCAAAATCCTTGCCTCCAAGTAGCAGAGGTTTCACCCTCTCCAGGCTAAACCTGTTTCTTTTCTTGGCAGTCCATGTATATTCAATACTCTTCCCCAGCACCTCAACTCAAAAGCATTCATTCTTTGTCATCTTTGGTCACTGTCCAGCTCTCTGATGCAAAGAAAGTAACTGCAAAGCCTATAGCCTGAATCAGATGTACCTTAATCTCCAGACTGACAAATATAACATATCACATTAAATATTAAATGATAATTTTTTTCTTTTCAGAAAAAAATAAGAGAGTGACTATAAATTACAAAGAACAAATCTGTTTCAAAAGAAGTTCAGTCACTATGCTCTGTAGAAGCAAAGATGGTATCTCTTTAACTTTGGACATCTTAGTAGAAGGACCAGGGCCTAGAAAAAGAAAGCTTGGTGAATCAGAGGGTCAGTGGAAAAGCAGAAGGACTTCAACAAGATTGATTGAAACAGGCTATTTACAAAAGGCTCCAATGGAGCAGCAGTTGTAAGAATTAGACAGGACTGAGGAGATTTTTTGTGTTGTATTATTGTCATGGGAAAGTCTGCTGTTAGGGACCTCTCCAAAGTACTGAAGAGCAATGGTGTCTTTCTGGAGATTAAGGTGCGTGTGACACAGGCCATGGTCTTTGCAATCACTTGTTATGCATCAGAAAGTTGGACAATGACAAAGGAGAATAGAAGGAGAATTGATGCCTTTGAGCTGTGGTGCTGGAGAAGAGTATTGAGGGTCCCATGGACTGCTAGGAAAACAAACAGATTCATCCTGGAAAGGGTTAAACCAGGCGGCCCCCTGAAAGCAAGGATTCTGAGGCTCCATCTAACATACTTTGGACATGTTCTAAGGAGGGACAGGTCCTTGGAGAA
>NW_006400198.1:576503-590338 GCF_000299155.1 Elephantulus edwardii | reverse complement strand
GATGGGAGTGTCAGAGACAGTGCGATTGGCACAGGACAGAGCAGAGTTTAGGGCTGTTGTACATAAGCTGTTGTACAAGGCCAAGCGACTCGACAGCACATAACAACAACAACAATATAAGGTTATCGTCATCTTATATCAGAACTGACTTGATGAAAACTAACAGCAACATCAATAAAGTTAACAGGAAATTAACCATGGAAAAGAAGATTTAAGTGTCAAGAATACAAAAGATTTAGATGGTCAGAAAGGACAAGAACAGTTTCAGATAAAGGGATTTTACAGAAGGAAGAAACACATCTTTATTATAAAAAGTTCTGTCTGATGGGGGGGGGATTTCTTTCATTTTTCAAGAAGAGTGAATTGGGAGGAGAGGGTGTGGTCAAGGAGAAAAGTGCAACAATTAATGAGTGGAAACCCTAAGTCTCTGTAAACTTTCATTAAAATTAATTTTAAAAAAACACAACCACAACAAAAATAAAACCCAAAATTAAAAAAAGCATTAATTCCTACTCTGAAATTATTTTCTTTTTTCTTTCTTTTTAAAGAAAACACAACCCTCTAATGACCATAAATTCATGTGGTGTAGTCAATATTTATAAGTGGTAAGCTGCAAACTAGTATAAAAGTTCACATGACATCTCAGCTTTGTGTACCTGATAAGTTTCCTGTGACAGCAAGTTTTACTGGTTGCTCCTAGTAAACTCTCTAATCAGAATGTGCAAGTCACCAGTGATTGAAGTTTGTAGTACCACAAACTGCTTATATGACATCACAAGTTTCCCACATAATTTAAGGAAAACTGCTTTTCAGAGTGACTTAGCACTATTTGGTTTGATTCTAAACATAAAGAATCAGGGAGGGAAGCCCATTAATACAACAATAAAATAAAAAGAAAGTTTAAACAACTGTAATTTGCTGGTGTGTTTAATGTGAGGAAGTGACTCATTTATGCAAACCTTCTCCTTTGTGTATAAAGTACAAGACTCAGTGACACATTAAGCTGTTAGGCGCAGAACTTAGTCACAAAAGTTATGTAAAATCAAATGACTTGAGGATAGGTTAGACAATATAGCAACATTCCAATTCCTAGCAAACATTGACAGGTCAGACAAAACTATCAGTTGTTAAAGGTATTTTGATGTTTCTTTTTTTTTTCAAACTAGCATCTTGCCTAGAAATTTCAAAAGCAATTCCTTTAAAGTCTGACATGGTTGGCATAAAATTGCCAGTGGCAACATGACACTAAAAATGTTAATTAAAGAAAACGTTTTTTTCACAGTTTGTATGTTCTGAAGTAAACATGTTTACAGCATAGTCTCGTGATGACATTTGTATGCTTAATTTGTACAATTAAAAATAATCAAGATGATAAAAAGGATGTACTAAATAAATTTCTTTTTTCTTACTTTTTCAAAGTAACTATGCTCTTACCGTATTATGAGCAGTTCTACCCAGACTCGTACGAAAGCTGGTAAAGGCCCAAAGACTTCCAGGATATATGTGTAATGACCACCTGATTTCTTTATACTTGTTCCTAATTCAGCATATGACAAAGCTCCTGTGAAACAGTTATGATAAAAAGTGAAAATGTAATATATCAAGTCACTGAGTATAAATGACAACAGTTTTATGTTACATAAGATCACACTTCTCAATGACATCCCTATTTCTAGGTAGATGACTGTTAGCTGATTGCTAAGAACCACCAAGTTCCTCTTGGAACTTCCTCACATTTGAAATCTAGTTCATTCTATCAAATAACGTAATATTCCTTGAAATGGTGATGGCAACCTTCTAAAAAAATCGTATGATTTACAATGTGGAATACAAAGTTTGGAAACAAGGAAAATAGAAAAGAGATGTTAATAATATCAATTTACCATAAAAGAACATAAGAGCAAATCAAAATTTAAAAAAAATACCAACAGATCTCATTATAAGGTGAATAAACTCTGAATAAATGATGTTTCTGTGACAAATCAAAATATACAAGTATTATAAGTTCTCCAAAAGAATAGAGATTTTAGACCTTGCAAGTCATATTTTGCTTATTAACAAAATTAATTCTGCTCAGTCTCTTTCAACCATAGTAGCAAAAAATGTTTTATAAGCATGTGCTTCTGGGTAGTTTAAGGAATATTCTTTTCAAACAGATGTGCTTTTATTCATACTTATACTTGAGTACTTTTGTATACTAACAGTCTGTTAGTCACAACTGATTACAACTCAGCATTTTAACATGTAATAATAATACAATTAACATGGCAAATTACATAACCTTCTAAAACCTCAGCTTCACCCCTATAAAATGGAGATCTCAGTTCTCACCTCTTAAAGAACTTTATATATGTTTATATAAATGTAATAATATGTTCCAGTGAGAATGCTATGCTGGATATACCACAGAAACTAAAAGTGTAGAAAACAATAATACTAATTAGTAAAGCTTCTGATGAGGACAGTGATGGTTGGTTCATTTGCAGAATTCTCACGTTCTATTAGGAGACTCAGGTTCAATTACCATTCAATTTCCTCAAGCAGAGCCTCCATTTGTGTGTCTATGAAGGCTGTGTGTTACTCTGATCTTTTGACAGAGATTCAGGACTAAAGAAAGAAGGACCTTATCTTCTACTTGTGAAAATCAACTCATGAAAACCCTGTGGCTCAGCACAGTCTGATCTCATGAGTCTTAATGAAAGACTCAATGACTGGTTGGACAGTGGCTGATAACAATAGTAAAGTTTCAGATTGGACTATCAAAATAAATACAATTTGGATGTCTAGTGAAATTTTATGGAGGGTTTTTTTTGGTGGGTTTTTTGTTGGTTTGTTTTTTGGGTTTTTTTTATTTTTTATTTTTGTGTACCGTCGAATCAGATCTGACTGGCACAAGCGGAGATTGCCCCTCCTTCTCCAGTGGAGCATCTGATGGATTCCAACTACATGCCTTCTGGATTGCAGTGCAGCTTCTTGTCACTAGGCCACTATAGCTCTTCTAGTGTAATTTTAATATAACTTTCCTGATTCTTCAATATGGCATTCTATCAGAATCACCAGGGCAATATTTTAAAGAACAATAAGACAACAAAATCAGGATTTAACTCAGATCTATGAAATCTCAATAGATGTGTTCAATAATCTATTTGTATAAGCAACTTGCACCAGCTACTTTGTACTATCCAGTCTGAAAACTAGTATTTTCTACTGATGGTTTTCAATTATCTTAATTAAATAGAACTACTTATAACTCATCCTTCATTGAGAATCAGTTGCCCTGTTGGTAAGCTGTCCAGAAAAGCATCCAATTTAACACTTAGGAAAGACTCCTACCTACCTCAGAATCTGTTGTCAGAGAATCAATATCCAGATTCATGTATACTTCAATGAAACTCTGGATGCTGCCCTAGGTGAGTTGTTGGGGAATGAGTTTTTCATTTAAAGGTCTCAAGATCTGTAACCACTTTGCCCAGATGAAAAAAAGTTCCAAACAGGATGTAAAACTCCACGTATTGAGCTTAGTTTATAAAAAATTTATAGACCAGATATACAGATTACAGAAATACAGTCCAAAAAACTCTCCAAAGTCTTCAAAGGAAGAAAAAAAAATTTCCCCTTTCCATTATACTAATTTTTTTTTTTTAATTAGGGAGGCACACCTGTCAAATAGCCCCTAGTAATAAAAATGAAAAATGCCATGCAAAGAGCTCAGTAGATGCATCCAAGAGCACATTCTCTCTAATTAACAATCAAAAGATATCAACTAAAGATAATAATCTCTTAAGTCAAATTTTTTTGTTGCGATATTTTTCTGCTTGAGTATTTATGTATCAGAATACTTTTACAACACCTCATCATCACTACTCTAATGTGCAAAAATTTTGTTTTACTACACTTAAATAGGTGTATGTGTGTGCATGTGCATGTGTATACACTTGCCCTCACATAAAAATCTAGTCCCAAAGTGGAGGTTGCTTGCATGCATATATGTGACATTTCCAGAAAATTGGTTGTGGTTTCCTATACACATTACTTTATTCTGAATATCTGAAATAATGTAGACAATTAAAGATACTTAAAGTCATTTAAGAAGATTAATAGACAGGGTTTTTACTGTTTTGTTTATTTATAAGTACCTATGACAGAATGATTTAATATTAGCTAATGGTTCTTTCATCATATTCTATAGGTAAGTCTTCCATAAAATGGTTTTACACTGGGAACACAGTGTTTTACAACTATTCCTAAACATTTTGTAAAGTACATACTACTCTCATATAGCATAATAAACTTTTCAAAAATCTAAAATTAATGCCTCGATAGTTCTTTCTAAACTAGCCAAGATTTTTATTTACAATTTTTACTTAAAATGCATCTTTCCTAATACCATCTATTTAAATTCTCAAGGTGAATGTCACAACCAATAGCTTAAAGTACCACAAGGCATACATATTAATGAATGAATGACTTGGTACTGACACAATCAAGAGTAAGCATTTGGTCTTAGAGTTAAGGAAAAGAATTTCATTAAAATTTCAATTAAAAAAGTAGGGTTTTTTTTTAAGAGTAATACCTTTTGGCACCAAGATACACTATATTCTAGAGAAAGAAAAATCTAGTTTGGTCAACTCACCCACTACAGAAATACAATTTGGTTAACTTGTTTTTTTTTGTTTTGTTTTGTTTTGGACTATTTACCAAGCTTCACAATAACTGGACCATTTCATGAAAGGAATGTTTATTACTCCTTTACTGAGAATTTTAAAGCAATAAAGGAATGCAAATGGTGAAGAGAGTTAGAATTCATATTTCTACCATTTCTGCTTATATTAATGCAGTGAGTAGGTCGGCATCTTATCTGTATCCATAGAGAAAAAGGGAACAGTAGATGAAGAAAACAGATCTAGGCAAGCACAGCATGCTTACACCCAACTGGAGTTTTAGAATTCACAGTACAAACATTTATAGGTAAAGAGAAGTGATGCAGGATTGGAAAAATGTAAAATATGTAGGAGTCAGAGTCCCCATTTATCATGAGAATTCACTTAGATACCATCTGACATCTTCCCACTGACTGACTATTTAGAACTAGTAAGCACATGACGTTAAAGAATTAAAAAGGAAAATATTACCGCTCATTTGCTTTGTCAATAAAGCAGTAAAACTGCTGAACACACAGTTTTGTGTCTAACTAGGCCAGTCTGGGTTTCACTTCACAGGTGTTTCATTCACTGTGCCAGCTGCCAGGATACCCCAAATGTACGCAACTATGCACAACTGTCCAGTGCAGACAGTTCCTAAGTATTTTATTAGGTCATCAAAGTTAGCCTTTGCTTTCTTTGCCACAGGGGAAAATCAGAAAGAAAAAAAAATAGATAAATACTGTGTCTTAGTCAGGAAAAGAGAGTACAGCCCGCGGGAAGCAGTTCATAATCAGGCTAACAATAGCCCCTGTGTCTGGGTAGTTCACATACCTAAGCAAAAAGAAAAATGAGAAAAATTTGGAATAGTCTTTACCATTCACTCGAAAAACTACCTTTTGCTTTCCCAGCTGACATTCTGCTTGGCCCCACAGTCACGCCCCCACAAAAGCAGTTGCACTCACCAAATAGTGAAAGGACCCCACAGGCCGTCCAGATAATCAGAGACATGCCCACGCTGCCCGTGTTCTGCAGCACGCCCTTAGGAGAGATGAAGATTCCTGCGCCAATGATGGTGCCAATGATGATGGAGATCCCCCTCAGCAAAGTGATTTTCTTCTTCAGCACCACTTTTTCCTGCCCTGGTGGCTCTTTGCTACCCATGGCAGTGAGCCTCACGTTAGCATTTGCCTGCAAGTACCCTCCATGAGACAGGGTGGACACCACTGGCTTTCTGACCATGGTTATGGCACACGGGGGCAGGAAACGAATCAGGAAGAAAAAAAGTCTTTCAAGTTTAGTGTCTCTTAGTGTGACTGATCAATCTTTCCCTCTGCCTTTAGATTTATCTGTCTCAGTGCTACTGTGTTCACAGGTGAAAACGCAAAGATGTATTTTATCCTTCACAGCTATCTAATTACCACTCAGAGACACCTGTGTGTTCATAGGGCTCTCGGTTCCCTCACTCCTCCTGCTACTACTGCTGCTCTGGCTGCTGCTGCCGCCCTATCATTAGAAACCAGCTCAGCTTCCTCTTGGGCTTGTATTTAAGCTCCTGCCTGTCACACCAACTTACTCCAGCTTAATGATGATGCAAATTCTCCAGGTTTGCATCAGCCACATGAGAAGACTCCAGCATTACTCAGCGGTTTTTGTTGGGCTTTTTTTTTTTTTTAAACAGTAGCAGCATGTTGCTCAACTGACCCAAGCTTTTCAGAGAACAAAGCGCACACTTAAAAGAAATCGTAACCAATCCAGAAGTGGTAAATTCAGAACAGACCTTCTCAGAGATTTAAATCACCTCCCAGTGAGGAACAAAAGCTCTTTAAGGGGAAAATGAAAAATCAAACAGGAAATAAGACTACATCTTTGAAAGAGTTTCCTTTCTCTTTAACAAATATATGAAAATGTTTCATAAGCCAGTATTTTGACAACACAGGGTAACATAAAGCTACATTGTTTATAACAACAAAATTTAAGTTTCCCAAGTTGTAGTCTACCTTTTTTTGGCTGCGAGTGAGGAGTTTCTTAGCAACACAGTCAAATCTCATATTTACAAAGACAGGCGGCTTCTATGCCATATAGTTACTGTCATACACATAACACTTGTAAGCGTTACTCAGCATTAGATAAAACTTTTTAATACTACTACTCATAACAAAGCAAGGTTTACAATCATCTCAAAAAATCAGCTTCACTCCAGGAAACAGACTTTTTCTGATTTTTATCACATCTAAGTGATTTCCTAAGTAAGTGAAAAGATATATATTATCCATTTTTATCTTCTTCAATTACCAAAAAGAAAACAATTTTTAAACTAAGAAATAATAACAATTACATAAATTATGCATCTGAAAAAAAACCAAAACAACAAAACCCCAAAACAACCCAGCCTGAAAAGCAGGACACAGAATGGAAGATGATGGCATTATGTCTGTCATTTCCCCCTGTACTGTACAAACTCTATTATAATTATTATTTGTAAATGTTTTTTTTTTTCAACTGTAAGCTAAAATCAAAGAAGGGAAAAATATTAGAAATACTAAAAACTGTCACAAGTGTCTACAAAACACCAAAATAAAAATGTCTGTTAGATCTTTTTGGCTATGACTATAGGTCTGGTGGCCTAGTGGAAAGAATCTGTGCTGCAATCCAGAAGGTACTGGTTCAAATCTACCAGCTCCTATTTGAGAAGGCTGGGCAATCTCCTCCCATAAGATTGTTGTTATTGTTGTGTATCGTCAAGTGGAAACCAAGCCATAGCTGACCTTCCAGTGGGTTTTCAGAGGCAGTTAGTTGCAAGGGAGGAGGTTGCCCAGCCATCTCCCAGGGAGCTTCTGGTGGTCTCGAACAGTGTGCCTTTGGTACTGCAGTGCAGCTTCTTGCCACTAGGCCACCAGAGCTCCTGTCCCATAAGATTACTGCTATGCAGACTCAATGGTACACAATAATTATATGGTTTTACATTTTCTTATCACTACCTTTAAGTTATATTTACACACATTACTAAATATGCTTCTGAAACTCTGAATCCTATGTGACTTGTATGAAAGACAGATCACTTTCTATTTGTTGGTCCTGAGAAAAATTATATATCACATCAATACTCTACAATTAATTGAGAATGTGTGTGTTTGTGTGTGTTCATTCCTCTTGATTCTACGGTGGATCAGCTGATGTATTTGAACCACCTGCCTTTGGGTTGGTAGTGCAATTCCTGAAGACCAAGCCACCAGAAATATGTATGTCAACAAGTTTGTACAACTATCAGGATATCATATGAGAGAGTCAGTCTAAAAAAATTCCAGAAGGCAAAATACAAAAACCAGTGTCATTATCATACCTCTTATAGCAACCTATAAATTTGTGGAAAACATAAATTATAAAAGAAAAAAGCTAGCAAACATTGTAATTAGTAGTCCTAAATATTTAAACTAAAAATATGGGTGGTGTTCAAATGTGTACTGTAAAAATGAGTTCAAAGCAAGTGGATTTATATCGAACTTGATGCTTCATGTCTAAACTAAGAGAAAATGCTAGTGTTATTTGTCAAGCCACCATTTCTTTAGGGCCTACAATACATGTTGCCATGGTCTATTCAATCACTTATTATGCATCTAAGAGCTGGAAAATGAATAAGGATGACAGAAGAAGAATTCATGCCTTTGATCTGTGGTGTTGGAGAAGAGTACCCCTGCCAAAATCTCATGCCAAAAGAACAAACTCATGAATATCCCATGCCAAAAGCAGATGTGTCTTTGAGAAAGTACAACCAGAGTGTTCCTTGGGGGAAGAATTGTTAAGTTTTATTTTTTGTATGTTGTGCATGTTGTTTTGTGAGGCCAATCTTTGGAAAAGAAAATCATGCTGGAAAGATAGTGAAAGAGAGGAAGATTCTCAAGGAGGTGAATTGACACAGTGACTGTAGCCAGGGGTTAAGCATGTCAAAGATAATTACAGATGGCACAAGATAGCACAGAGCTCATAGGTGGCTTTGTGTTTTACTCAACAGCACCTAATAACAACATACTCAAAGCATAGACTCAATTTCCTATGAGCATCTCATGGAAGAAGGAAACTAATGTACTATCAAAATTACTCTTCTTCTGTTAGCACTCGTGGAACTTATAATAAAGTTATTCAAATAATTTTTTCTTTGAGTAAAGTAAATATTGGGTATTGGTGAAATGGATTGGCATGGGGCATTTTGAATCAGATATGATCTACTATCTGGATATGAAAAGGTGAGGGGGAAATGGGGTCACTTTCATAGTTAAAAA
This sequence comes from Elephantulus edwardii, assembly GCF_000299155.1. Taxonomy (NCBI): domain Eukaryota; kingdom Metazoa; phylum Chordata; class Mammalia; order Macroscelidea; family Macroscelididae; genus Elephantulus; species Elephantulus edwardii. The sequence continues at coordinate 581,418 of NW_006400198.1, read as the reverse complement.
GGCAATTTCTAGATCCATCTTGAAATACAATACTGTGTGTGATAGGATAATATTCATACGCATACAAGAAAAACCTGTTAATACCACCATCATTCAAATGTATTCACCAACAACCAAAGCCAAAGAGGAAGAAATAGATGATTTCTACCAATGGTTACAGTTCGAAGTTGATAAAATATGTACACAAAATGCATTAATAATGGGTAACTGGAATGCAAAAGTTGGAAACCAGGAAGAAGGTTTAATAGTCAGAAAAAATAAACTCAGTGACAGAAATGAGGCTGGGGGTAGAATGATAGAATTCTGCATAATTGTATAGTCATTGCAAGTACCTTTTATAAGAAGCATAAGCACAGGCTATTCACATGGATTTCTTCTAATGGTATGCATAGGAATCAGTTCTATTAGATCTGTGGAAAGAATTGTTGGAGAAGTTCAGTATCAGTAGTGAAAACTAGGCCAGGTGCTGATTGTGGGACAAACCATCACCTACTCAGATGCAAGTTCAAACTAAAGCTAACGAAGGTCAAGTCATACCCACAAGAATTAAAATTTGATCTGGAGTCTATCGCCCCTGAAATTAAAAACCAACTCAGGAATAAGTTTAAGCCCTTGTACACTAATGCACAAAGACCAGATGAGCTATGAGAATATTTCAAGAATATTGTCCATGAAGAATGCAAAAGGTCATTACAAAGATGGAGGAAGAAGAAAAGATCAAAATGGATGTCAGAAGAGACATTGAATATTGCACTAGAGCACTGAAAAGCCAAAGCAAAGGGAAGAAATCAAGAAGAAGTTTGGAATAGAAGATTTCAAAGAGCAGCTTGGAAAGACAAAGCAAAGCATTATAATAAAATGTGCAAAGATCTGGAGTGACTATCATTATTTCTTAAGCTATTGTAACTAAAGTACACATTCAAGCCTTGAGTTGCTATGCTTAAGGATGCTATGAGCAAAATATTGAATGATACAGCAAGCATTAAAAGATGGAAGGAGTATAGAGTCACTGTACCAAAATAGATTGGTTGACACAAAAGTATTTCAAGAAACAACATACTATCAAGAGGCAATTCTGATGAAGAAGGAAGCTTGGGCTGCTCTGAAGGACTTCACAAAAAATAAAGCCCTAGGGATTGATGGAGTACCAATGGACATATTTCAACAAACAGATATTGCCTTGGATGTGCTCACTAGATTATGCCAAGAAATCTGGAGTATAATGACCTGGTCAAAACACTGGAAAGGATCCATATTTATTCTGATTCCAAAAATAAAAGGTGATCTGACAGAGAGTGAAAATTATCACACAATATCACTAATAACACACAACAGCAAAATCATGCTGAAGATTATCCAGAAATGACAGGGAGAATACATTGACAGAAATCTACCAGAAATACAAGCTGGATTTAGAAGATGTTGTGGCACTAGAAACATTATTGCAAATGTAAAACGAATCTTGGCAGAGAGCAAAGTGGCCCAGAAAAAATGTCTGTCTGTGTTTCATTGACTGTGCAAAGGCATTTTACTGTGTGGACCACAACAAATTGAGAAGAATGGGAATCCCAGAACACTTGATTATGCTTATGTGACACCTATACTTGAACCAGGAAGCAGTCTCCAGAACAGAGCAGAAAAACACTGCATGGTTCAAAATAAGGAAAGGAGTGTGTCAGGGATGCATTCTGTCTCCATACCTTTTCAATCTATATGCAGAACAGATATTTTAGAAACAGGGATTTATGAGGAAAAATGTGGCATCAAAATTGGAGGAAGAATCATTAACAACCTATGATATGCAGATGACACAACTTTGCTTGCTGAAACTGAGGAAGACCTGAAGCAATTGCTGCAGAAGTCAAGGACTATACAGTCTTCATTATGGATTGAAGTTCAACATCAAGAAGACAAAGATCCTCACCACTGGGCCAATTGGCAGTACCATGACAGATGGAGAAGAGATTGAAGTTGTTAACAATTACAACTTGCTTGGCTCACAATCTAAACTCTTGGCACCAGCAATCAGGAAAACAAAAGACAAATTGCAATGGGAATATATCCTGTCAGGGACCTCTCCAGAGTACTGAGAAGCAACTATGCCAGTTTAGAGACTAAGGTACACCCAAACCAGGCCATGGTCTTTGAAGTTACTTGCTATGCACCAGAGAGCTGGACAAGACTGACAAAAGAAAAATCAGTGCCTTCAATCTGTGGTGTTGGAGAAAAGTCTTGAACATTCCATGGACTTCCAAGAGAACAAATGGTTCTGTCACAGAGAAAGTGAAACCAAGTTTCTCTCGGAGGCTAGATTTTGAAGCTCTGTCTCATATACTTTGGGCACATGGCTAGTAAAGACTGGTCCTTGGAGAAGGTCATAATGTTCAGAAGAGTGGTAGGACAGCACGGAGAGGAAGACCCCAGATGAGATGGATTAATACAGTAACTGGAGCAAAGGGAGCTGGTGTATTGGCATCAGTGACACTGGCTCAGGATAGCACAAGATTCAAAGTTGCTGTATATAGGGTCGCCATGGGTCACATGCGACTTGACTGCACATAACAACAACAACAACAAAGTTAATATAATATTAAAATACTTGTTCATTATAAAATAAAAATATTTCTTTCTAATACTACAGACTTCTTGGGGAAAAATATTGAATGATGTAAGAAACACCAAAAGCAGATGGACATAAAGAAAATGCATCAAAAAGAATTTGTCAACAGGGAGCCATTTTAGGAAGCAGTAAATGATCAATAAGCAATGGCAATGAAGAAAGAAGTTCAAGCATCACTGAAAGCATTGGCAAAAAATAAAGTCACAAAAATTGATGGAATGCAGAAAAGCTCAGTAGCCTATACCAAGAATTTGAGAAGGCAGCTACTTGGCTAACTGATTAAAAGAAATTCTTATTTGTTCTCATTACTTAAAAAGGTGATACAAAAGAAAGTGGAATTTGTCAAACAATATCATTAACATCATATGCAAGTAAAATCTTGCTGAGTATTGGTTTTTTGGTTTTGTTTCTTTTTTTTTTTTAAGATTGCCATGATAGTACATAGAAAGGGAAGGTCCAGAAATTCAATCTGAATTCAAAAGAGGTCGTGGAGCAAAAGCATGATTCTAATTTCAGAGGAATCTTGTCTGAAAGTACAGAATACCAGAAAAATATCTACTTGTGATGTTTACTGTGATATTTACTGCATAAAGACATTTGACTGTGTGGGTCATAAAAAAAATATAGATAATACTGAGAAGAATGTGAATCCCAGAATACTTAATTGGGCTCATGCAGTAATCAGTATGGTTTAAAATCAAGAAAGGTATGTGTCAGAATTATATCCTTTTCTATACCAACTCAATCTGTATGCTGAGCAAATCATTAGAAAAGACAGGCTACATGAACAAGAATGTAGCCTCAAGATTGGAGAAAAGATTGTCAGTAAACTGCATTATACAAATGACACAACCTTGTCTACAGAAAGCAAACTTGAAGCACAGTACAGAAGATAAAAGACTATAACCTTTAAAATGAGTCTTATTTCAGCATCAAGGAGGGGGGAAACCCTCACCACTGGACCAACAGATAGCATCATGAAAGAGAAAGTGTTGACATAATCAACTATTTCATTTTACTTGGATATTTCATATACTATGAATATTTCTTATTTCTGTGACAATAATAGTGTAGAAATTAGATGTGTTGCATTGGGAAAATCTGCTGTCTAGTACCTTTTCAAAATGCTAAAGAGCAAGGATATCAGTTTAAGACTAAATTACACTTGATCTAAACTTTTCGATTTTTCAATTGCTTCATACACAACTGAAAGTTGGACAATAAATAAGACCAAAGAAGAATTGATATCTTTTGAATTGAAGTTTTCTTGAAGAGTAGTTACCATGGACTGCCACAAGATCAAAAAATTTGCCTTGGAAGAAGTTCAGCCAAGGTGCTCTTTAGAGGCAAGGATAGTCAAATGTCTTCTCATACTTTATTTTCAGAAAGGGTCAGTCTTTAAGAAAAGACATCATGATGTGAAAGATAATCATAGTAAGAAATAGCCCTTCCTTTTGGGTGGACTGACACTGTGACTGAACCAGTAGGTATGAGCCTGTGGGCAACTGTGAGGATGGCTTGGGGTAGGTAGGACAAGTTTCAGACATATTGTTCATAGAGTCTTTATGAGTTGTCCAGGACTATACAGCATTTAACAAAAACAAGGAATTTTATCACCATCTTCACTTTTGAAGAGATAATCTCTGAAAACAAAAACAAAGAAGAGAGAGAAAATACATACAACTTATAATGTAAATGTTAGCAATGAGGAATCCAGACCACACTTATTATGTGAGGGGATGGAATGGCCTTGGGTGAAAGGCAGGAGAGATAAGAAGGATATTTACCACATGATGATCACCTCATTGTATCCAGACCAGATAGCTATAACTTGTGATTATTTCCTGATAGCAACCAATCTTACAGAAGAGAGGCTTTTATTTGTGTTACATAACAAGCTTCTCAAGAAAAAGCTCTAGACACTGAATCTATATAGATTTTCTGGGGTTTTGTTTTGTTTTGGTGGTTTTTTTTTTATAGCTTAAATTTTATTTGACAAAAGTAAACTATGTATAAAACACAAGTCTAAACAACAATCCACAGGCACAATAAGGTAAGTACAGAATCAATCAGAATCAATCTCTCTGTGTCTTTTTCTGTTTCTCTCCCTTCTTTTTGCAATATGAATTGACTATATGATCAAGTACACTGAAATAAAAGGATGTTGTTGTTGTTGTTATGTGCCGTCGAGTCGCTTGCGACTCATAGCGACCCTATGCACAACAGCCCTAAACTCCGCTCTGTCCTGTGCCAATCGCACTGTCTCTGACACTCCCATCCCAATTATCCCAGTCA
>NW_006400198.1:565857-575038 GCF_000299155.1 Elephantulus edwardii | reverse complement strand
CCAAGTCTACTCCACTATGCAGCTTTCAGCTTTCATTCTGGACTCTTGTCATGACAATAATACCTAATCATATAGTCCTCTTAAACAGTTCTATCCCTCATCTGTTTCAATGCAGTATACATTATTTATCCCCTGTTAGTTTCCCCTCAACTCCCATGTCAGACCTGCTTTACAACAAACAGTGTCACTATGCAGTATTTGTCCTTTTGTGACTGAGATATTTCACTCAATATAATGTCCTCCAGGGTCACCTATTTTGCATGATATTTCATGAGTTCCTTGTTTTTCAAATCAGCATAATATTCCATTGTGTAAATATACCAAAGCTTCTCTAACCATTCATTTGTTGATGGGCACTGGGGTTGTTTCCAACTCTTTGCTATTGTGAACAAAGCCACAATAAAGATGGGTGTGCAGGTTGGGTGGAGGTTATGGTTTCTATAGTGTATATTCCTAGTAGTGGAATTGCTGGGTCAAATGGTATTTCTATTTGCAACCTTTTGAGAAAGCATCATACGGCCTTCCACAGTGGTTGTACCATTTTATATTCCCACCAACAGTGAATATGGGTTCCATTTTCTCTGCAACCTCACCAGAATTTGTTGTTTGCTGTTCTGTTAAATTTTGCTATACTTACTGCTGTTTTAATCTGCATCTCTCTTAGAGCTCAGGATTTTGAACATTTCTTCATGTGTTTGTTTGTCATCTGAATGTCTTGAAGTGTCTGTTGATATGCTGTGTTCATTTTTCAAAATTTTTTAAATAAGATATACTTTCTGGAAGGCAAACTATTTTGTGCTGATTCCAACCAAAAACAAGCCAATCGAACAGATTAGAGCTTTTGCAATGAGTTTAAGAAATCAAATTTTGTATGGAAGTTGATGGCCACATCTTCCTTTCATGAAGGAGTTGATGGATTCGAGTGTTTAAATATATTGTTAGTAACTTAACCACATAGTATAGGATTTCTTGGGAAATAGTGCTTATCTTTTATGGACACAGAATCTTTACCTTGCTCTTCATATCTATTCTTTGTGCCATTCTGGGTATGCATCTTATATAATAAAGTTGTAATCATATACATAGCTCTCTGTGAGTTTGTGAGTCATTAGAGTGAATTTTCAAAACCAAAAGATTAGTGAGAGTCAATGTGAATGAACCAGGGAGCTTACCACTGGAATCCTAAAGGTACAGTGTGAAAAATTCCCACAGGTCAGAAACGCTGATAGTGTATGGACTTATAAACTTGAAACTGACATCTGAAGTCTTAGGCCTATTTTCCAGTCAGCAAGACTTATAATTTGTGAGATCTGACCTGGCTCTATGTAGCTAGAGTCAGAATTTAAAAGCAAGTTTGGGGAGGGGCAAGGGAAGGAGAGGAGGTAAAATGTGCAACAATTAATGGATGAAAATCTAATTTTTCTGTAAACTTTTGTTAAAATCACAATTAAAATGAAAAAATTATTAAAACAAACACTAAACACTGGGATAATGTGTCATAAATGAATAGGGAAATATGTTCATTTCCTTAAAGGAGTTATTTGTTGTTGTTGTGTGCCTTAGAGTAAATTGCGACTCATAGTGATCCTGTGTACAAGAGCCCTAAACCTTGCTCTATCCTGTGCCAACCTTATTGTCTCCAACATAGGGTCTTCCTCTCCTACACCGTCCCTCCACTCTCCCAAACATGATGTCTCTCTCCAAGGACTGGTCCCTCCTTGCAATAGGCCCAAAGTATGTCAGACAGAGCTTCAGAGTCCTTGCCACAAGGAGCAGCGTGGTTTCACCTTCTCCAGGTCAAATCTGTTTTTTCTCCTAGCAGTCCATGGTATATTCAACACTTTTTTCCAGCACCACAGGTCAAAGGCATCAATTCTATTTCTATCATCCCTAGTCACTGTCCAGCTCTCCAATGCATATTACACAATTTTGAAGACCATAGCCCTGATCAGGTGCACCTTAGTCTCCAGCCTGACATCATTGCTCTTTAGTACTCTAAAGAGGTCCCTGACAGCAGACTTTCCCAATGTAATTTGTCTCTTCATTGCCTGGCTGCTGGTACCAAGAGTGTTGTCTGTGTAGCAAAGCAAACTAAAACTGTTAACTATCTCAATCTCCTCACCATCCATACTGATGCTGCCAATTGAGTCAGTGGTGAGAATCTTTGTCTTCTTGATATTGAGCTTCAATCCATATTTAAGGCTGCAGTCTTTGACCTTCTGCAGCAAGTGCTTCAGGTCCTCCTCAGTTTCAGCAAGCAGGGTTGTGTCATCTGCATAACACAGGTTGTTGATTACTCTTCCACCCATCCTGATGCCACATTCCTCCTCATACAGCCCAAAGTCTGAGATGGTCTGTTCTGCATAAAGATTGAAAAGGTATGGAAACAGAATACATACCTGGTGAACACCCTTCCTGATTTTGAACCATGTAGTGTCTCCTTCCTTTGTTGTGATAACTGCCTTTTGGCCCAAGTATAGGTTTCACATGAGTACAATCAGATATTCAGGGATTCCCATTCTTCTCAGAATCAGCCACAGCTTGTTGTGATCCACACAGTCAAAAGCCTTTGCATCATCAATGAAGCATAGATAGACATTCCTCTGGTACTCTCTGTTTTCTGCCAAGATCCATCTTACATTAGCTATAATATCCCTAGTACCATGACCTCTTCCAAACCCAGCCTGCACATCTGGCAGCTGTCTATTGACGTGTTGCTCCAGTCGTTTTTGGACAATTATCAGCAGAATCTTGCTTGCATGTGATATTCATGATATTGTTCGATAATTTCTACATTCTGTCGAGTCACCTTTCTTTGGAATGGCAACAAATAACGATCTATTCCAGTCAATTAGGATTTTTATTTATTTGATTATTACCCTCATAGCTGATATTAAGAAAACTCTGGTGATTGAGTAGGCATGAAGATGTGCTGCAAACCCCAAGGGAATTAGTGCAAATCCACTAGTTTCAACAAGGAAAAAAGTTATCTTCTTCTATATAATTTACAGACCTTGAAAATCTTCTGGAGGGTCATTGATGAAGTAGTTAGTGTTAGGAAAAAACAGATTTGGTATTGAGTATTTTTCCTGTATCCACATTCATACATCATGCTCTATGATTATAAACATGGGCATATAACTTAAATGATATCAATACGTAACCCAGGCCTGGCCAAAAAGTGTTATCCAATTAGCTGAAGGATAGAAGCAAGAGAGTTAGAATCTTTCTAAACAGTAGTAGAATTAACTTTAGTCATAGATTAAAAATCACAAAAATGTGACTTCAGAATTACTATTATTCATTTTCCCTACCCCGTTGAACAAATCTGGGGGAGGGGGAAGGAGACTATTTAGAAACTGAAAGTAATTACTGTATCCCAGTATTATTGAGCTCTGGAGGCCCAATGAATAAAGTACTTGGATACTAAACAAAAAGTAGAAACCACCAACCTCTTTGTAGGAAAAAATGAAGCCATCTTTTTCTCTAAAGATTAGATCCTTGGAAACTCTACAAGGCAATTCTGCTTTGTCCTTTAGTGTAACTTGGTCAGAATTGACTTAAGTGAGTTGTATTTTAGTGGACCCTGCATTAGTGAATTCAGATTAATTCTGATTCTTTAAGATCTTTATCCAGTTGAATATAAACATAAATCAAGAATACCAAACCAAACCTGCCACCAATAGTTGATTCCTACTCAATGGCAACCCTCTACCACACTCACAATTGTATATCTTAATGTAAGAAGAAGACTGCCTGGTCTTTCTCTCACACAGCAGCTTGTGAATTCAAACTGCCAACCTTTTCTTTAAACACTCAACATGTAAACCACTACTCTATCAGGCTCCTTAAGACCAAGAACATTCAACTTCACGGCCATTGAAACTTCTGTCTCATAAATAGTACAAGAAAGGTAAATGGAAGGAAGGAAGGGAGGGAGAGAGGGAAAAAAGGAGAGAAGGAGAGAAAGAAAAAAAGAAAAAATAGTAAAGGAAAATTAACCACTCTCAGAACCAAAATGTATTAAAAACCACAGTAATTAAACAAATGTGATGTTTATACTGTGATAAATAGAGCATTGAAATAGAATAGAGACCTTATTAAAAATTTTAATCATATCTATCTATCTATCTATCTATCTATCTATCTATCTATCTATCTATCTATCTATCTATCTCCTATCTGTGTATCTATATCTGGTGGCCAACTGAAAAGAAACTGTGCTGAAATCCTGAAGACACAGTGTTTTAATCCACCAGCTGCTTCACAGGAGAAGGAAGTGCAAATTCCTCCCATGTGATTAACTGCCTCTGAAAACTTGCTGGAGGGCCAGCTATGGGTTGGTTCCAACTCGGTGGTACACAACAACAGCATATACATAATTGAACAGGAATCAACAGATATAACAGGAAACAAGCATTACAAAACAATGGAAATAAAGTTGTCTAATATCCAAAAAAAGACTAGAGCAGCACATCAACAGAGAACTGCCTGAAGTGCAGGCTGGGTTTACAAGAGGTCATGGTACTAAGGATATTATAGCTAATGTCAGATGCATCTTGGCTGAAAACAGAGAGTTCCAGAGGGAAGTCTACCTGTGTTTCATTGACTATGCAAAGGCATTTGACTGTGTAGGTCACAATAAACTGTGGCTGACTCTGAGAAGAATGGGAATCCCAGAACACTTGATTGTGCTTATGCTAAACTTATACTTGGACCAGGAGACAGTCTTCAGAACAAAACAAAGAAACACCGCATGGTTTAAAATTGGGAAAGGTGTGCACCAAGGATGTGTCATATCTCCATATCTTTTCAACCTACAAGTGGAACAGATTATCAGGGAGGCTGGACTCTATGAGGAGAAATTTGGCATCAGGATTGGATGTAGACTCATCAACAACCTGTGTTATGCAGATGACACTGATTGAAGAAACTGAAGAGGATCAGAAGTGCTTTCTGCAGAAGGGCAAGGACTCTAGCCTTCAATATGGATTGAAGTTCAACATCAAGACAATTGGCAGCATCAGGATGGATGGTGAAGAGATTGAGATTGTTCACAGCTTCAGTTTGCTTGGCTCTACAATCAACACTCTTGGCACCAGCAGCCAGGAAATTAAAATTACATTGGGAAAATTTGCTGTCAGAGACCTCTCCAAAGTACTGAAGAGCAACCATGTCACTCTGGAGACTAAAATGCGCCTAATACAGGCAATAGTCTTTGCAATTACTTGCTATGCATCAGAAGGCTGGACAATGACTAGAAATGATAGAAGAACATAATTACTTTGAGCTGTGATGCTGGAGGAAAGTATTGAATATACCATGTACTACTCAGAGAACAAACAGTTTTGTCCTAGAGAGGGTGAGACCAGGCTGCTTCTTGGAGGAAGGAATTCTAAAGCTTTGTCTGACATACTTTGGACATGTTGCAAGGCGGGATCAGTCCTTGGAGAGGGATGTCATGTTTGGGATGGTGGAGGGACAGCAAAAGAAAGGAAGATTGATTCAGTGGCTAGGGTAATGTGGGTAAGTATATCAGAGACAATAAAATTGGCACAAGATAGAGCAGGGTTTGGGCTGTTGTACATAGGATCTTTTTACAAGAATGTATACAATATCATTTTATACATTGTTGTTGTTATGTGACATGCTGGAGTTCATTGTTACAGTAACTATTAATCCATCCCACTGAGGGTCTTCCTCTCTTTTGCTGACCCTCTACCTTTCCTAACTTGAAGTCTTTCTTCCTAGGACTAGCTCTTACTGACAGCTTGCCCAAAGTCTGTGAAACAAAGTTCACCATCCTTGGCTCTAAGAAGACTTCTTCTGAGACAAGTTTCTTTGTTCTTTTGGTAGTCCACGGGATATTCACTACTGTTTGCTAACCCCACAATTTAAAGGCATTGATTCTCCTTTGAGCTACCTTATTTATTAAAAACTGGCTAGAACAGGACATAGGGAACTGCCAGACGTTCAAGCAGATTTAGAAGAGGCATGGCACCAAGGTTATTATTGCTGATGTCAGATGGATCATGGCTGAAAGTAAAGAATACCAGAAGAATGTCTGTTTGTGCTTTATTAACTATGCAAAGGTGTTTGTGTGGATCATAACCAGTTGCTGCTGACATTGAGAAGAATGAGATCACATAATTGTGCTTATGTGAAACCTATGCCTGCACTAGGAGGCTGTTGTGCAAACAGAGCAGGGGAACACTGTATGGTTTAAAATTAAGAACGGAGTGTGTCAGGATTATATTCTCCCTCTATACCTGTTCAATCTGTATGATGAACAAATTATTCAAGAAGCTAGAATCTATGAAGAGGAATATGGCATCAGATTTGGAGGGAGATTCATCAAGAACCTGTGTTATGCAGATGATACAGCTTTGCTTGCTGAAAGTGAGGAGGACTTGAATCATTTGTTGTAGAAGATTAAAGAAGGCAGCCTTCAGTATGGATTGCATCTCCATGTCAAGATAACAAAGATTCTTACCACTGGACCAATAAGCAGTGTCATGATGGAAGGAGAGGAGATTGAAACCGTAAACAACTTCATCGAACTTGGATCCACATTTAACACTCTTGGTACCAGCAGTCAGGAAATCCAGAGACACTGCACTGGAAAAGTCTGCAGTTAGGGATCTCTCCAAATTACTAAGGAGTAATGATGTTATTTTGAGGACTAAGATGCATCTGATTCAGGCCATGGCCTTTCTGATCACTTGCTATGCATCTGAGAACTGGACTATAAATAGGGATTACAGAAGAATTAAAGCCTTTGAGCTGCGGTGTTGGAGAAGACCACTGAACATCTATGTTGTTGTTGCTGTTATTTGTCACTGAGTCCCCTATGACTCAAAATGACCCTATATGACTATATGACCTATGACTATATGACTATATGACTCAAAATGACCCTATAATTACTAGTTGTGAAACTTGCCCTATCCTGAGCCAGTCTCTCTCATCAACTTTGACACACCTAATCCCATTTCTTCAGTCACTGAGTTAATCCATCTCATCCTGGGTCTTCCTCTCTTGCACTGTCTCTCCATCCTTCTAAGTATGACGTTCCTCTGCAAAGACTGGTCCCTTCTGGTCACATACTCAAAGTATATGAGATGAAGCCTCAAAATCTTTGCATCGATGAAGCAGCCTGGTTTCATCTTTTCCAGGACTGGCCTGTATGTTTTCCCATAGACTGACAAAAGAACAAACAAATATTTCTTGGAGGGTGCCGCCAGAGTGTTCTTTGGAGGCAAGGATGATGAGGCTTCACCTCACTATTTCTGGCATTTTGCTAGGATGGCCTATTCCTTAGAGAGAAAGATGATGTTCGGAAGGGTGGAGGGTCGATGAAGGAGAGGAAGACCCTCAACCAGGTGAATTGACATGATAACTGCAGCAATGTGCTGTAGTGTTTCATAAAGTGTGAAGATGGCACAAGATAGGACAAGGTTCAGATCCACTGTTTATAGGATCACTCTAAGTCATACTCGACTTAATAACACCTAACAACAAAAACTTTCAGATGCACAGAAAATAATTAAAAATACCGTGGCTGGTATCAGACAGACCTTAGGTTTTAAACTGATAACTTTGCTCTCCAGCACTTTGTAGTCTTGCGGGCAGATTCCTCAATGTACACATCTTGATTTCTTGACTGCTACTATCATCATAGTAGTAAAACATTTTTCAAACAAGTCTTCTATCTACAGGACTTCCTAATCATACAACAAGTTCTATATTCTGAAGTCATCTAATCTTGTCCACCTGACACAAAATAGTAGCTCCCATTCATAACACCTATCATTCTCAACATAGTCACAAAATCCAAACACCTCCATTACTATTGAGTCAATTCCATCTCATGGTGACTTTCCATGGGGGTTTTGAGGCTGTAAATATTTGTAAGAGAAGACTGACCAATTTTATCCTCCAGAGTGTCTGATGAGTTCAATTTGTTGACATGTGGGTTAACAGTCAAGCTCTAAGCATACTACTCCATCAAAGCCTTTGCTCTGTATTAGGACTTTGTCTCACACAGTTTAAGCATCTTGTGAGGAGGAGCTAGTTCTTCGAAAAAGAAATCATACTGGGAAAGATAGAGAGTCAGTAAAAAAGGAAAAAAAACTCTCAAGTAGATAGACTGACACAGTAACTACTATTATGGGCTTGAGCATGGCACAAATTGTAATGATTGTACAGTATAGGGTAAGGCTCACGTCTGTTGTTCATAGGCCCATTATGATTCTTAGTAAACTTGATGACATCTAACAACAACTAAATAGTTGTTGACACCTAGATTTAAAAAAAAAAGCCAAACAAACCAAAAACAAAGTTTCTCATTCATTTGACTCAAGCTTTCCCGGCTAACATATTCTTGTCCAAGATAGAACCAGAAAAGAAAACATATTCTTTTATTCAGGAGAGAAAAACACGTGGAACAACTTCAAAGAACTCCAAAGAACACATTGTTGTTGTTATGTACCCTTAAGTTATGTGCCCTTGATTCATAGTAACATTATGAAAAACAGAAATGAACCTTGCCCTAACTGGTGCTATCCTCATCATCTTTGATATATGTGAGCCATTGCTGCAGTCACTGTGCAATCTATCTTGTTGAGGATCTTCCTCTCCTACACTGACACTCCACCTTTCCAAGCATGATGTCATTTTTCAAGGATGTCCTTCTCCTTTTCTAACAACACGCCCAAAGTATGTGAGATGAAATTTTCCCATCCTGGTTCCAAGGAGTATCCTGGGTGCACTCTTTAAAGCCAAATTTATTTGGTTTTTTTGATAGTCCAAGGGGTATTCAGTACCCTTCTCCAAAACTACAATCAGGTAAAAAACAAACAAACAGAAAACCAAAAAAGCATTTAAAAGATATTAAGAGAAGATGCACCCTACAAATGAAGTGATCCAGCTGCAATATAGTTAAATTAGATGTTAGTATGTTAAAAACTGTAATCTCCACTAAAACATTCATTGGTCAAAAAGTAAACAAGAAATTTCTAATTATTAAATATTAGAAATGAATAAAATCATTTAATTACATATGTTCAGAACATTAAAGAACATGTCGAGAAAGGAAATCATAGCCTTTACTTCTTACTTGGAAAAGAATAAAGATGAAAACTTTTAAATTAAGTGGGTTTTTTTTTAAAAAAAAAGTATT
>NW_006400198.1:558036-565701 GCF_000299155.1 Elephantulus edwardii | reverse complement strand
ATAAAATAAAATTAAAAAAACCAAAAAAATAAGAAAAATCAGGAATAATAACACTAGTGAAGTATCTAATTAATATTAAGCTTCTCTTGATATAAATGCTAAAGGGACAAAGAATGTACAGACAAATATATGAGTTATAAATGATACATAACATTAATAATGCAAATGCAGTGTGAAAGATAAAAGCTGATTATTAATAATAGTTTTATTCAAATAATACTTCAACTTATGTGAAATAGACAAACTTTTATTGAAAGTTAGCCCAAGTAAAAGAAACTATGAAGAGATAACCTATATAATGTCTATAACTATAAATAATGGTAAAAATATTAACACAGTAATAAAAAATTAAGATAATTTTACAGATTTATCATATATGTTTTTTCAAATATCAGTACATTTTAACACTTTACTTATCCAAGAATCCCCCCAAATTGTGCATTAAAAGATATGCACAAAAATGATCAGAGTAGTGCCATTTATGAAGGCAAAAAATTAAAAAGCTCAGTTTTACTCACTAGATATTAATAAGATATTTTATTTACATGACAGGATGTAAAAATGTAGAATCTTGTGCAGAATATATTAAATTAACTACATTTTATATAATAAGACAAAGTAGAGTTCCAAAAGCCATTCTGTGCAAGAAGTTAAGCAAACAAGCAAAAAAGACATACACATGTATACTTCCTCAAAGAAAAAGAAATGTTGAACACTTTATAATCCAGGCTTTTGCAGCATAGGATTTGAGAGGGAAAATCAAGAGTGTCTGAGACATTTTAAACAAAAAAGTAAACAAAAAATAAATTAAAATATGCACAGATCACTAATGATTCTGTAACATGAGCCTACAAATATAATAAACAAAATTACTTTTGCTGGAACTCCTAAATTCAATAAAAAGAAACCCTATTTCTCTTTGCCTCATATTAATAAATCTTAACTAATTGGGAAAAAAATAGTAGAATATTTCTGTCAGGTTGGCACATATTTAAGACAGATAATATTCAAGAATTGATGAAACCTACATACATAACAGGAAATATAAATGTGAATGATTACTTTGGGGAATAATTTCGATATAGTAAAATTGAAGATGCACCTATCCTTATAGCTAGAATTTTACTTCTAGAGAGCTAACTTAAAGAAATTCACACAGAAGTGTCATGAGACATGTACAGATATCCTTTATTATGGTGATACTTATAGGCACAAATGTAGAATAACAAAACTATTTTTGCCAAGGGAATAGATAAATCATGGCTTATTTCAATAAAATGTTAAGAAAGTAATAAAATAAATATATGTCTTAACATCAGAGACACCAAGTGAAGGGGCAGGGAGAAACAATTTCTAAGAGCATATCTCCTCTCATGTGCTTTATTGCCACTGAAAACCTGCTAGAGTGTGAGTTTCAGGTAGACAGCACACAACAACAGTACACATAGGGTGATACGTTTTATGTTAATTTTAAAATTATTGCTCTTGTTATGTGCCATCAAATAACCTGTGATGCATAGCAGACCTATATACCACAGCACTGACTCTGACACAACTACCCAGTTACTGTGTCAGTTCATCTCATCTGAGATCTTCCTCTCCTGCTCTGTCCCTTCACCCGTCCTAGCATCATGGCCTTATCCAAGGATCAGTCCCTCCCGGACACGTTGCCCAAATATGTGAGATAGAGTCTCCTAATTCTAACCTCCAAGGAGAAACTTGATTTCACCCTCTCCAAGACACACCTAATTGTTTTCTTTGTAGTCTATAGTATGTTCATGACTTTCTCCAGCACCACAACTCAAAGGCATCAATTCTTCTTCTGTTATCCTTAGTCATTGTTCAGCACTCTGATGCATGGCAAATAATTACAAAGACCATGGTCTGTATCAGGTGCACCTTAGTCTTTAGACTGACATCATTGCTTCTCATTACTCTGGAGAGGTCCCTGAAAGCAGATATTGCAATGCAATTTATCTTTTGCTTTCCTGACTGCTGGTGCCAAGGGCATTGATTGTGGAGCCAAGCAAGCTGTAATTGTTAACAACTTCAATCTCTTCTTTAGCTATCATAAGGCTGCCAATTGACTCAGTGATCTTCATGATGTTGAGCTTCAATCCCTATTGAAAACTACAGTCCTTAACCTTCTGCAGCAAGTATGTCAGGTCCTCCGCATTTTCAGCAAGCAAAGTTGTATCAACTGTATAATATATGTTGTTGATGGGTGTTCCCTTCAATCTTGATGTTATATTCTTCCTTATAAAGCCCAGCCTCCCAATCAATTCTGCTATAGATTGAAAATGTATGAAACCTACAGCATCCCTTTTCAGCAGGAAGTAGCTAAGAGAATACGCCATCCGCTTTTCCTTATGAATCAGGGTGAAGTCTCTCTCAGGGAGGAGTGATAGGGAATGGCAAAGGACATACTGACAAAGGAGATTAATCAGAACTGGCTTTGACAAGCACTGTGGCAATTGGACAATTAAAACAGACTCTCAAGGGGGGAAAAAAAGAATGAACTGGGGAGGAGGGTAGAGAAAATAGTACAACCATGAATGCATGAAAACCCACAATCTCTGTAAATGTTCATTAAAATTAATAAAATTTAATAATTAAAAAAAAAGAAAATGTATGGAGACAGGATGAATCCCTGGTGTACTCCTTTCTTAATTTTGAAACATGCAGTGTTTCCTTGCTCTGTCCCGAGCATTGTTTTCTGGTCTAAGTATAAGATTCACACCAGCATAATCAAGTATTCTGGGATTCCCATTCTCCTCAAGGGATTCCCATTCTCCTCAAGGTTAGCCACCATTTGTTGTGATCTCCTCTCACAGGCAAAAAAAAAAAAAATGTAACTCCATAATAGTGGTAAACTGTAACGGGAAGCAGAGTAATGGATAACACAATGTTTAAGTCTTTAAAAACAAAAATAAACTGTGAACTCCAGTAACTAGAGCAAAAGTGTTATATCCAAAATGTACATTTTGTTCTGATACATTGTGTTGTTGTGTACCAGAGAAGTCAGAACCTACACATACCTGACCTTCCCCCAGGTTTTCAGAGGTAGTTAATTTAACGAGAGGAGATTGTTCATCCTTCTCCTGGTCTGTTATGACCAGGGTGATTCCCCCTCCCACATGTTTAAATTATTTTCATTATGTCATCAAAAACATTAGATATGAATTATATAATCGGTTATCTTATACTCTACCTAAAGGAGTTCCATCAACTCCAGTAAGGATTCCTAGCACGCTCCAGTGAAAGAATCCTTGGCATTCTAAGGATTATTAGTTATGTCCTGTGTTGCCTATAATTATTTCACTCAACTAAGCTTAAATTGTTTTTTTTATTTTATTTTATTATTTTTGTGTGCATGTACCGTCAAATCAGATCTGACTGGTACAGGAGGAGATTGCCCCTCCTTCCTCGGCAGAGCATCTGGTGGATTCGAACTGTGTGCCTCTGGGATTGTAGTTGCAGCTCCTTGCCACTAGGCCACCAGAGCTCCCTAAATTCTAACATGAAAAAGAAAAGAAATTTGGGGAAGAGTATTTATCGTCTTGTAATATAAGTTTCTAAGAATCATCAGGGAATGTGCTCTGTTGTAACAGATTGTTAAGGTCATATAAAATCTATAATCTCATTGCCATAAAGTCAATCCTGACTCATGGTGACTTTACAGTATGGAACAGAATTGCATTCCAAAGCTGGAATTGTTATAGATGGAAACGACTGCATCTTTTTTCCAGAGAAAGGGCTGAGTTCAAGCTGTTGGTCTTTTGGTTAGTAACTGACATATTTAACTACAGCGCAGAAGGGGAAGGCCCCCATAAGGTGGATTGATACAGTGACTGGGGTAATTGGGATGGGTGTATCGGAGATGGTGCGATTGGCACAGGACAGAGCAAAGTTTAGAGATGTTGTACATAGAGTCATAAGCGACTCAAAAGCACATAACAACAACAACAAACAATATTTTATTTTTTTAAATAAATACAAATTTTTATACTGGTTATTTAAAAAGTTTGTATACATTATTTTTCACACCTTATCTTTCCTTTTCTTTTGCTTTCTACTCCCTCCCCCCATCAAATTGTGCAGCTTTAAGATTAAGGACCCACCACATCCCCCTGTTGGAAGGAGGAGTGGCATCTACTTCCATAATAGCTTGCCTCTGGAAACCTATGAACCTGGAGAGAGGATGAAAGGCACCCAAGCGTCGAGGACTCTCCTTCATAGGGTCACTATAAGTCGCCTGCGACTCGATGGCACTTAACAACAACAACAACATCCCCCTGCCCATCCTTACCCCTCTGCTCCCACCTTCTCCTCCTTGGATCCTCATACACATTCTACAGTAATAGTCTTATATAGTATTTGTCCTATGAGACTGAGTTAGTTCATTTAACTTAATGTTCTCCAGTCCTTCCCAAGTTAGGTAGTAATTTAAAAAAATCATTGCTCCTGAATGTTGCATAGTATTCCATCATGTGAATGTACCATAATGTCTCAATCCATTCAATAGTAATTGGATATTTGAGCTGTTTCTATATTCTTGCAATAACAAATAGCGCTGTTATAAACATTGGTGCACATGTCTCTATTTGTGCTTCAGTTCTCATTTTCTTAGGGTATATTCCAAACAGTGAAAGAGCTGGGCCATATGGAATTTCTATCATCAAGTTTTGAGGAAATGTCAAACTGTCTTCCAGAGTGGTTGTGCCATTTTACAGTCACACCAACAGTAATCCTATCTCACTATATCCTCTCCAACATTTATTTCTTGCTGTCCTGTTAAATTTTGCCACTGCTACTGGGGTGAGATAGTATCTCATTGTGGTTTTGATTTGCATCTCTCTTATTCCCAGGGATTTTGAGCATTTCTTCATGTGTCTGTTGACAGTGAGTATCTTCTTCCATGAAAATTCTTTCCATGTCTTATACCCATTTAATAATTGTATTAACAATCTTTTTCTTGTGGAGGCCCTGTAGGATTCTATAAACTTCTGTAAACTTTGTCTGAAATGATATTATCAAATGTGTTTTCCCAGTCAGTAGGTTTTCTTTTCTCCCTGTTGGAAAATATTTTTGATGCTTACAGGGATTTAATCTTTAGATAGTTCCATTCATCAATTTTTTCCTCCCAGATTGTGTATTTCTGGCTGTATTTTGTAGTCTCTCTATACCATACACTAGGCCATCTAATTTTGATCCTAGTGTGTCTTTTATGAACTTTATGTTTTGGGACTTTACTCCCAGATCTCTGATCCACCTTCAGTTGATTTTTATGTATGGTGTGAGATGTGGATCCTGTTTCAACTTTCTGCAGGTAACAGTCCAAGTTTTCCAACACCATTTGTTGAAGAGGTTGTCATTTCCCCATTTGATAGGTTTTATTAGGTTAAATTTTAAATTCAAACAAAATGCTGTTAATTCAGAACTGACTTATAGCTGACCCTCTAGCAGCTCCTGGGGGCTGTAAGTCATAAAATAGGAAATTGGCTCTCTTTCTTTTCTTTTTTCTTTTATAAGTATAGTATTATACCAACTAATTTTACATGCTTAAATGTCTTAGTGAACTTTATTTTGAATTAATAAGTTGCCTTTTTCTTCAAAGAGCTAAACTTAAATACATTCTTTTTTTCTTTTTTATTATTATTAATTTTAATGAAAATTTAAAGAGATTTTGGATTTCCGTTCGTTCATTGTTGCACTTTTCTCCCTGACCACCCCTCCCCTCCAGTTCGTTCTTCTCTTAGTGATAACAATAAAATAAGAGAAGGATTTAAGAGGTATCCAACTTAGCAAAGAGGAGGTAAAATTATCTCTGAATGCAGATGATATTATAGTATACTTAGAAAACCCTAAAGATTCAGGAAGAAAACAACTGGACATAGTTGACCAATTCAGCCAAGTGGCAGGATACAAGATCAACATAGAAAAATCAGTTGGATTTCTCTCCGGTGACAAAGAGAATACAAAGCCAGAGCTAAGAAAAACAATACCCTTCACAATAGCTAATCACAAGATTAAATACTTGGGAGTAAATGTAAGCAAAAGCACAAAAGATCTATTCAAAGAAAACTACAAAACATTACTACAAGAAACAAAAAGAGACCTTGAGAAGTGGAAGAATATCTCTTGCTCATGGATAAAAAAGACTCAATATTGTGAAAACGGCAATATTAGCAAAGGCAATTTACACGTTCAATGCAACCCCGAAACAAATACTAATCCCATTTTTCAATGAGATGGGAAAGGCCATCTCCAGTTTCATTTGACTCTCTTTCTTCTGAGGTGAATTTGAAGCACTAGAGAGGCTCAACTTTTAGGTTAGCAGGAAAACTCCCTATGGACTATACCATCAGAGTTTCTTATAATTAAATCTAGATAAACTAAAGTCATTCATTCATAACTGCTAAAATTCTTAAAGAAAAATGAGTCATTAAATATTCAATGTTTTTATATTTTGTTTGGTTTTGTTTTTCTTTGGTTAGAAAAATTTTTATTTGAGTAAAAATTTACTAAGAGAATTGATTTTCCATCCAGCCATTCACGAACATTTTATTTTTTTACATTAATTATAATTTCAACATTGTAACCACACTCTTCCCAATTCCTCCCCATAATTTTCATTTTCATAAATCTTCCTGTTCTATTCCTTTCTCTCTCTTGGACTTTGTCTCTGGGCACAAATGTGGCCTTTTTATTCTTGGGCTTGAGTATGGACGAGATTATTGGTGCAAGATAGTGCAAGAATCTGTTCTCCAGAGAATCACTCTGAGTCATGGTCTATCTACTCAAAGCACCTAACAGCAATATTATCAATTACTCTAAGGAATGAATACTTCCCTGGTATTGTTTTTGTTCACGTTACAGGCCTGTCTATTATTTGGCTAGAAGTTGAACCACAGGGATGTATTTCATTTCAGGATTAAAGGAGGACTAAGGATCACAGTGTCAGAGTTTCACTAGTCTCAAAAAAATCTATCATGATTTTTAAATACATAAACATCAGAGAAAAGACACAGAAGTAGTAGGGAAAATTATAGACATTTAAATGTAGTCCACATGCAAAGCTAAAATACATAATTCTTTTCTTTTTCGTATTTCAAAATGTCAAGCTGTAAAAGGAACTGTGCATCTTGATTTCACTCATGCTATTAACCACAAGCAACCTTAAACTCAGATTTCCACTTCTTGTTCTTTTAAGAAGCAGGAAATTTTACAATCTCTGAAAAGGATACAGCCTTTGTCACTCCTGACTACATATCTACATTATGATTTAAGTCAACACTCCCTAGAATAATTTGTTAGCATCTGTATTTCACAAGTTGTACTGGGAAAGTAGGCATGAAAGCATTTGCCAGAGGAAGTACTTACAAATAAAATCAAAGTGTTACTGGAAAAGTCAGGATGCGAAATGAGGCTCCTAATCTGTAACTCAAACAAGTTCCTACATTTCATCTATTAAAAAAAACCAAGTAATAATAAACTGAGTTTGAAGCAGATTACAATTGCCCATGAATTATGTAAAAATATTAGTGTGAACTTCAGGGCCAGAAGGCCTTAAAATAATTTCTATTAAAGTGGCTGACTCACTATGGCAGGTTACACAAAAAGTAATAACTAAATTATAAAATCAAAGAAGTATTAAATTTTATA
>NW_006400198.1:548042-557936 GCF_000299155.1 Elephantulus edwardii | reverse complement strand
AATAAATATTTTAATTACACAGATATACTTGAACATTTACACAGATTATACTGGAACATTTTTTAAGACATTATATACACTACTGACAAACTAAAAATCCAATTCCATTGCGTATGTTCCACACCATCTCTTAGCAACCCTCCCTCAAGTTTCTCAGATTGTAAATGTTGACAGGAAAAGTCTATCCCACTTTCTTCTCAAAGTATCTTGTGCACTTAAACTGATGTAGATCCATAGAGTTTTAGATAACAGTGAAACATATTATGAAAAATGTCATCAACACTCCTTGATGATAACTAGTCCATAGAAAAGGATATCTACTTTAGAATGTCCAATCTGGTGCATTGACTTCTTTTGTCTATGTGTTCCCCCTGTGTACCTGTTCATTTATTCTTTCTTTCAGCAAATACTTAATGAATATTTACCATGAGGCATGCATTATATGAGGTGGAAATATATAGAATTTCATAACAAGAACAATGGGTTATCAAGTTAGGTCTGAGTGATAGTGACACTACGTACAACACAACAAAGCTCTACTCAATCCTCTGCTATCCATACAATCTACACTGTGCCTGAAGTCTATTATTGCAGTATCTATGTTACTATATCTCACTGAGGGTCTTCCTCTCCTTTATAAACCCTCTCTATTTTTCCAAGTATTTTTTTCCCCCAGAAATTATTTCCTCCTAAAAATATGTCTACAGTATCTAAGATAAAGTCTCTCTCATTATTCAAGCTCTAAAGAGCACTCTGGCTACATTCCTTTCAAGGCAGGTTGGTTTGTTCTTTTGACAATTCATGGTGTATTTACCATTCTTTTCCAACATTACAGTTAAAGGAACAAATTATTCTTCAGTCTACCTTATTCGTTGTTGAATTTTCATAAGCATATGTGAATAAAAAAACATCATGGCTAAAAAAAAAAACAAAACATCATGGCTTGGGCTCAGGCACAATATAGTCTTTAAACAGACATCTTTACTCTTTATCACTTTAAAGAGGTCTTCTGCAGCAGATTTTCCCACTGAAGTATGCCATTTAAAATCTTGACTGCTATTTCCATGTGTGTTGATCATGGATTCAAAGAATATGAAATCCTTGAAAATCTCAATTTTTGTCCTTTTTTTTTCTATTTTGAGGCATAATCTATACTGAAGCTATCGTCATTGACCTTCTTCAGTATACGTGAAATGTGTGGAACTATATAAGGAGTTTGCAATCCTTGCCTTTGTTGATTTATAATGTAGAGGTGCTTTGGTAGTAGTGTGCTTAGAATCCACCGCTGCTCCTTGGGAAAAGGATGGGCAATCTCTTCCTGTGCAATTTACTGCTCTGAAAAACCTGCTGAAGGGTCAGCTATGAGTTGGTTCTGACTTGATGGCAAACAATAACAACATAGCTGGCTGGTCCTCTAGTCGGTTTTCAGACACTGTAAATCACACTGGAGGAGACTGCTCTTTTTTCTTCTGTGGAGTCACTGGTGAAGTTTTACCATCAGGAAGGTCCACCATTCGGTAAACAGCACAACACTTTATGGGCTATGCCACCAGAGAGGAGGGGAGAAGCAACTAATACACTGATTATAATCATAGTAAGCACTATGAAGGAAGCCTATAGAGGTGAGTCTAGAAAACAGCAAGATAATCTGTAAGTCAAGGATGATAGTCAGGAAAAAGGACAAGGCTATTTTCAGTTTGTATTCATATTCTCTTTTTATGTTATTTAACTTGTCCAACACTACTTTTCTCTGAAAAACAATGTTGCACCTCAGGTTAGAATACACAGCCCCGGGGAGCCCTGGTGGCCTAGTGGCAAGAAGCTGCACTGCAATCCCAGAGACACACAGTTCAAATCCACCAGATGCTCTGCCGGGGAAGGAGGGACAATTCCCTCCTGTACCAGTCAGATCTGATTTGACGGTACACTCAAATAATAATAATAATAATAATAAAAAAATACACAGCCCTTTCTTTTTATTTTCTTCAGAATTTACCCCCTTTTTCATCCGTATCTTGATTTACCACTCACTACCAAATTCATAGCTAATTTCTATATTTAAATAAATACAAGCAATCCTATTATGTAAGCAAGCATTTCCATCGGCACTGAAGCGTAATTTTTATTTTCACATATTATAAGGTAGACCAAAGAGGATAAAGAGATTGCTAATTTTAAGCTATATTTTCCCAAAATTCTTACACTGTACCCCATCTTTCATTACAAGGAAGAAAAACAGAGTAGATATGAGCAGGGAGAAAAATGCAAAAATGATTGAATGGAAATCCAGAATCTCTGTAAATGTTCATGAAAATTAAAAAAAAAAATTAAAAGAAGATGGGAAGGAGAGAAAGAAAAAAGGAGGAAGAAAAATAGGATAAGAAATAGGAAGAGTAGAGAGATTGCAGAAAAAACCTGTTTTTTTCATAGAAGAATTTTTACTCTTTTTCTCTTTATTTTTATCCTTCTTTGCTTCATCCCTCTATGGGTTTATTATTTACTATTTTGGCATCAACACAATATTCTGTACTCTTGAAGCTCCATCCTAAATGCAATGCAGTATTCCTTCTTAGACATTGTAATACAAAGGTCAGTCTCTAAATAAACAATGTGCATCACAGTATTGAAATAACCTTGACTCTTCATTTCTAAGTAAGTGGGTTCAAACTTCACATCTCACCTGAGTTGTAAGAAGAAAGCCCTTACCTACTGTCAATCAAGTTTACATTTCACTTGAATTTTAAATCTGAACCTTGCCTTTGCTTCTTGTTTATGATTTCAAGTTTTATTCTTGTTTCATCCACTGGACTCTATTCCAATTCAATATTTTTTAAATTGTCATTTCTATATTTTTTAAATTTATTATTAAAGATTCTCACCACTGGACCAATCGGTAGCATCAGGATAGATGGGGAAGAGATCGAGATTGTTCACAGCTTCAGTTTGCTTGGCTCCGTGGTAAACAGTCTTGGCACCAGCAGCCAGGAAATTAAAAAAAAAACATATTGTGATGGGAAAGTCTGCGGTTAGGGACCTCTCTACTCAAGAGCAACGGTGTCTCTCTGGAGACTAAGGTGTGCCTGATACAGGCCATGGTCTTCACAATCACTTGTTATGCATCAGAGTTGGACAATGACTAGGGAGGATAGAAGGAGAATTGACGCCTTTGAGCTGTGGTGCTGGAGAAGAGTATTGAATGTTCCAAGGACTGCCAAGAAAACAAACAGATCCATCCTAGAGAGGGTTAAACCAGGCTACTCCCTGGAGGCAAGGATTCTGGGGCTCTGTCTGACATACTTAGACATGTAAGGAGAGACAGGTCCTTGGAGAGGGACATCATGCTTGTTAGGGTAGAGGGACAGCGCAGGAGGGGAAGACCCTCTATGAGGTGGATTGATTCAGTGACTGGGGTAATCGGGATGGGTGTGTCAGAGGCAATGTGATTGGCACAGGATAGAGGAGGGTTTAGGTCTGTTGTACATAGGGTCGTTATGAGTCGCAAATGACTCGATGGCACATAACAACAATATAATAACAATATCCCATTAGCAGCTTCACTTGAAAAAGATATTGTAGTCTGCTTCTATAAAGGTTATAACCGGGAAAACTCTGTGGGATAATTTTACTCTGTCCTATACAGTTGCTGTGACTCAAATCAGCACTCAGGCAACAAATTTAGCATATAAATGTAGCAATCCTGATGAAGCAACTGTTAAGCCCTTAGTTGCTGATCTAAAGATTGGCAGTTTAAAATCACCCAGAAGCTTCAGTTAAGAAAAATCTGCTGACCTGAAGATCTGTTTTCATCAGGAATACTGAGACACAAATAGAGATTTGTACTCAAATGTTCATAGCAGCGTTATTCACCATCACAATAACATAAAAACAGCTTAGATGTCCAACCAAAACCAAACGGATTGAGAAATTATAGAATATTTACACAATAAGATTCTAGGCAGCACTCAGGAACCACAATTTTGAAAAATACTATGTTAACTTGAGGGAGGCTGGAGAGCATTTTGCTAAGTGAATTAATGCAGTCTCATAAAGACAAATACTGAATAAGACCATTATTGTAAAAATAGATGGTTAACTAGTAAAACATGTATGGGAACTCAAGGTGGGAGGGCTGAGGATGGGTAGGGGCAAAAGCATAGGACTGCACAGTTCAGTGGGTGAAGAAAAGGGGAGAAGAAAATGGGAAGGATCTGGGCAAAAAGAAAGGGTAATGATGAGCAAGGTCCAATGGTGATTAATTGTATAAAACATACTGCATGAAAATTATTGTATGAATATAGTGTGAAACAATGCATATGAACTTTGTAAGCAACCAAATTTTAAAAAAATCGTTGTTTGTTGTTAATCTTAAGTGATAGTTTTACTTTGTCACATGGAATCACTCAAACTCAACTCCCTATCATCAATAGATCCTAACTCATAACAAACTACCATTTTATTCCCTAGGCCATAAATCTTAATGGGAAGAGATTGGCCACCTTTCTTCTGAAGAGACACCATTGAATTTCAACCACCACAGATTCAGCTTTAATAGTTAGCAGCACAGTGTACTATGCACTGCAGTGTGAACACTTCTTAATAGGGTCACTAGCTGTTGGAAATAAAGACGAGGGTAGCAAACAGTGCAGAATACTAATCTGATGTCATTGTGCAATGGAAATGGAGAAGAAAGAGTTTACCTACAAGATAAATGAAGTAAAGAAATTAAAAATTACCTCTGTGTCCTTTTAAAGGCTTTTTCTTATTTCTGATACAAGAAACTTCATTCTAGTCATGTATCCTTTCATGCAATATTCCAGCTATTACTGGGATTTCTAACTGTTTCTCTTCTCTCATCTATTCTGTTTTCTTTCATGGCAATGAGAAAATAAAAATTCCTCTTCTCATTCTCAACAACTGTATTGTAACCTTACTCCAAGCCCGGAGTACTCTTACACAGAGACTTCATTCCGCATAACGATTATCCCATTACAGTGCTTTTATCAGGAAAAGTATTTATGCAAGCTAAGAGAAAAAGTTCTTTCCTCAGTTCTTAAACTAATAGGTTCTTTTCTCCTTCATATTACAATTACAAAAGTTTAAGTAAACAATATAAAAAGCAAAGGCAAATAAAATAAATCAGTCTACAAGGAATAATATTGGAAAATAAAACATGCTATGATTAATATTTAAGTTCTAAATGGTGCTTTATTAATGTAATTCCAATAAATAGCACAGTACAACCTTTGTTCAGCTTCTGTGTGTCACCAGACTCTAAAACAATAATAAAACTCTAATTTATGGTATAATACAATGTAAAAGTAAAGAAGGAAGAATGTCAAGACTTTGGCTAATGGTCAAATATTGGCTGAAATTGAGAAATGCAAATGTAATTATGAGTTTTAAAAGTCAAATTGCATAGGTGTGGTGTTAAGATCTTACTGTCCAAAATGGTTTTCCTAGCCATTGACTTTGACTCTGCCATGTGAATGGACGAGAATATGCAAATAGGGTATGCTAGCCTATCCACAAAAGGCCTGACTAGTCTCATAAGAGGATTGGCTAGTTTCATTATTAAATTGAGCAGATCTAGGAACAGAACAGATGAAACCTTACCATCAGCAAAGAACAAACAAGAGACTGTAACGAATCCTTCAGGGCCAGAGATTCATACACCAGCTAGACCGAGGCTTACAGCAGCAACAACCATAGCAGCCACAGCAAAGAACCACAACCTTGACATGAGGTGGAGTGGACATTAGGACTACTACCTTATGGAACCAAAACTAGAAGCCTTTGCCCAAGTTTGTTGCTTCAGTAGAGGGCAGAAGATAGTAAAAGAGCCATAACTGGCAGGAATGACAGCTTTCTAACACTGACCTAAAGCCATATGGCTGAAGAATAAAGTATCTTTGAGCACATTTCAGAAGCTTCCGTGACTGTATTTTGCTGCTGTTGTGGTTAAGTGCCATCGAGTTGTAAATGACTCATAGCGACCCTCTGAATGAAAGACCTGAACACTTGTATAACTTTCATCGTTTCTCCAAGTTCATAGAGCTTTCAGAAGTAAGTTATTTTGGAAGTGGATGCTATTCCTGCTTCCAAGCCTGTTTTAATGAGGGAGCTCCACCAAACACTGTCCACCATGGGTAACCATTATCGCATTTGACACATCAGTATCACAGTGTTTAGCATCATAGCAACCATGAGTTATCTCTGCACATCAAATTGGCAGCTAACCTGTGTTATAAACTTTGACTTCCCCAATATGGTTCTGTGTGGTGTGTGAATTATCCCATTGAATTTTAAAGCCTGTAGGCTTTAAGATTGGTGTTTGGGATGACCACAAAGAGGTTCAGGAGCATGAGGGAGAGGTCTGACCTCATGGAAATTGGTTTTTTGTTATCGACAGGGACAATTCCTCTTCATAAAGTTCGTAGCCTCTGGAAACTCTATGAACTTTGATAAATGACTATAGTTATAGAAAGGCTTCAGGCCTTTTGTTGATAAGATCACTATGGGCTGTGCTTGACTCGATGACAATCAACAACAACAAAGTTGGTAAAGGCTAGATATTGCTGTCCCACATTGCTCTTTTTGTATTGTTAGTTGTTGTTAGGTATCATCAAGTCCAGTCTGACTTATAGCAACTCTATGAACAACCAGTCATTTCCCATTATCAGTCCCACAATCTCTGACACACTCAAACCCATTGCTGCAGGCACTACGTCAACCTACCTTGGTGAAAGTATTTTCTTTTTTGCCCCTTTGCTTTCTCACCTTTCCAAGAATGATGACCTTCTCTGAGGAATAACCTTTCCTAGAAACATGTCCAAAGCATGTGAGATGAAGTCTCTTCATCCTTGCCTCTAAGATTCTGAAGATACCTTTCCCAAGACACATCTATTTCTTTTTTTTTTTTTTAAACCATGGGATATTCAGCTTTTTTCTCCAACGCCATAGTTGAAAGGCAACAATTCTTCTTCTGTCATCCTTAGTTATTGTCCACACCTCAGATGCATAGTAAGTAACTAAGATCATGATCTGAATCAGGTACACTTTTAGACCTCAAAATTACATAGCCGCTTCTCAATAATTTGGAGAGGTCCCTGACTACAGATTTTCTGAGTTCAATACATCTCCTGATCTCCTGAATGAGAGTACCAAGTGTATTGACTGTGGATCTATATGACGAATGATAAAAACATTTCTAAAAAGAGGAAAGCCTCTCAAGTGACCATCCTAAAGGCCACAGAACAAAAATATGTCGATTTTTTTTTTTTTAGTTTTGCTTGGGTTTTGTCTTTCATTAAAACTCTGAAATCACGAACACCACTTAATGAACATATAGAATCTTACTGGCCCACCCTGTTCAAATTTAGAATGATCAAATGCACAAAATCCTGTAAAAGAATAAAAAGAAGGAATGCTATGTGGAACGAGCCAAAAACTGAATATCACATCCTGAGAAAGTTTCCAGAAATGCAAATAAACCATTTTTGGCAGAAAAAGTGAGAGAAAAAAAGGTATCAAGACTTGACACTTCTTTTATGTGAAGGATCAGAAGGATGAGGAAGATGATCAATCAGTAAATGTAAGTCAGAAAATAAAATTTTGAATCGATGCAAAGTTATGCTCTGAAATTACAAATCTACCATGATTGGCAATAATTTACAATTTGCAAAGCTCTAAATTAGAAGCCAGTTTTAATTTGGCAAAGAGGCCTTTCATTTCCACTATCATCAAGTAAGAATACATCTATTTCAGTTAAATACCCAGCTGCAATAT
The DNA here is from genome assembly GCF_000299155.1 of Elephantulus edwardii. Taxonomy (NCBI): domain Eukaryota; kingdom Metazoa; phylum Chordata; class Mammalia; order Macroscelidea; family Macroscelididae; genus Elephantulus; species Elephantulus edwardii. The sequence continues at coordinate 550,151 of NW_006400198.1, read as the reverse complement.
TCTATATATTTGTCATAACTAGTCATTTGACTGTATTTTTGTGGCTACAATTTCTTGATAAGAATAGTAGCAAATTGGACCAATTTTAGATTTGAAGTCTTCGTATTCCACATGCTGATGAAGTGAGGGCTCAGACTATACCTATTAGTGTTTTTTGGTTTTGGGGGTTTTTTTTCCTAGGAAATATAAGTCAATCCTGGTTGGCATCACACAAACAAGCACAGAAACACAAACACACATACACAGAAAGAAGGAAGCAAAGAGGAAATGAAGAAGGAAGAAAGGAATAATGAAGGGAAGAAAGGAAGGCTCCTTTAACAATATGCACATGATTGACTATTCTCTTAGGTCTTTTAATTAAGAGAGTTATGAGTTTCTATAAGAAGCATTAAATTACAAAAAGTCTTTTTTCTATAACATATTTTGAATATGTTGTTATTGTGTTTTATAGACTTGAAACACACTCATAGCTAACCCTCCACTGGGCTTTTAGAAGCAGTAAATCACACAGAAGGAGATTATTCATCTTTCTCCTGCAGAGCAGCTGGTGGATTAGAACCATATGACTTCAGGTTGGCCACACAACTTTGTATCACTAGACTACCAGAGCTCCTTTTCCAATACGAAGAAAATCAAGATTTTTATGGGTTTACAGGATCAAAGTATTTTTGCTATTTTAAAAAGATAGTCAATCTGTCACATGCAAAATAAATTCCAAAGAGAATATATTGCACTTAGAAAAATTAAAATTTAGAAAAAATATGCTATTGATATTTCGCAGTCACCATTTCTCTAACTTTATATGGCTGATATTTTTTTTTTTGTAGGTTTTATGTCCATGCTTTTTCTACTCTTTACTTAAGGGTATCATAATAAAAATAATTATTTATTTAATAAAATAATTTCATTTATAACAGGTAAAAAATTTTATTAGGAAAAATCACATTAAGTGTGAATGTCTGATATAGGCTAATAAATTGGTGATATAGGCAAATACAAACAGGTAATTTTCTAATTAAAATGAATTAATGGAATGTGTAAAGAATTTTTTTTCTTTCTTTTTTTTCTTTAGTATGTGCATGTTTGGGGTGTTTTATCATGAATGTATTAAGGACATTCCTTGTTTATGATGATAGAAGAATTTTTCCCATATCTTTTTTGAATAATCACACAAAAATATAATAGAATTTCTACATATTTGTTGACTTCTGCTAGAAGCTAACAACCAAGTATTCAATTTGTAGTATTCTGTTTGTAGTCATTGTTTCACACCACTGGACTCCCCCACATATTTCTAGATTCACTATTGTCTGAGACTTTATTCCTTTAAAGCCCTCAATCAGGTAGCAAATCACCAAACTCACTCAGTTGGGATTTAGGGTTCGAAAGTCATCCCTCTCTTACCCTCTCCCTATCCCCCACCCCATGGTCAGACTCAGGCAAATATCTATCCTGCCACCATTATTCTAAACCTACAGTTTGCTTATCCCCTCAATGTAATTTTTACATCGCTTGTTCCTCAGAAAGTTTCTCTTCTAGAACTACAGACTATCTCATTTCCTTAACTCTTTTAAGACTAATATCCATTACATTCAGAAGTTAGGGGTCTATAAATATACCACTCCAATACCATAAGTATACCACACATGCCCAGTTAGTCCAAATATCTGTAAAATTTTTTTTTATCTTCATAGTTAGGAGTATACTAGATCATTAACATAAACCACTAGAATGACGCCTAACATAGCTTCAAAAAGAATTTTACTTCATTTAAGAATAAGAATAGTCTGACAAGGAAAAATACATACATCCTAAGCTTGTTGTGGACAATAATAATAGTTAGCAGGTGACTAACAATTTTTTATTTCAAAACTTTTGGATTATTTATGTCTCTTTCAAAATAGACTTTCTTTTTAAAAATATGCTTTATCCTTAGATGTAAAAAACCAAAATAACTTTTAAAGATGCTTTAAAGATGTAGTAATAGAAACATAGCTTGTAATTTCTCTAATGTTCCAATTACATTGTTGGTGGTGTTGTTGTTGTTGTTGTTATGTACCATCGAGTAGCTTGCGACTCATAGGGACCCTATGTACAACAGCCCTAAAC
>NW_006400198.1:535950-546277 GCF_000299155.1 Elephantulus edwardii | reverse complement strand
ACCTGGTCTTCGCTCATTAGTGTTCAAGGCCTCAAACCTGTTCCTGAGATGATTCTGAAATTCAGGTGGGATAGACTCAAAGTCATATTTTGGTTCCCGTGGACTTGGTTTCATTTTCCTCAGCTTTAGCTTGAACTTGCATATGATCCAATTATATTAGTTATGTAGTTTTGCTGTAACGGTAAACACTGTAAGTAATTGTCTTATACAGAAATTTATTTTTTCACAATTTAGAAGCATGGGAGACAAGTTAAAGTGTTACAGCTCCAGGGAAAGGCTTTTTCTTAGGGAAGATCATTGTGTCTTTTAAATACCTGGGGGCTAGTGTTCCTTGGAAATATCCATGTGTGTTGACATCAGTCTTTCATACCAATTGATTAAGAAAAAGTATTTCATAAAATTAAATTAAACCTTTCAGTAAACTTTGGAAAAAATAGTTTAGCTTTACAATCTTATGCACTGTGCTCTTTCAAAAGTTATTGCCATGGAATTAAATTGACAATAGCAAATTTATGTGAATGGGCAGGATAACTCAGAAAATGGGGGTGAGAATTATTATTTGGATAAAAGAATGTCCTTAACACACTGAATTGTACAAAACTGGTTGAGCTGGTATATTTCACTGTGTGTGATATTTTCACACAGATGCATTTTCTGTGTTTGTTGTCCAAACATGACCTTCTCCATCAAGGTGGTTCGTAAGACTTCACTAATTTTCATAATAACAAGAAAACGAGCAAAATTTTAAAAATGAACTATAAGCTGACTTTGCTTTCATGAGTGAAGCAAACGGAACCACAGTGAAGTGTGACTGTGCTAAGAGATTTGGACTCTAGAGGACTCATAAAAATAATCAGATGAAGTTTCGTTGCAGGATAAAGGATTACATTAATGATAAACTGTTGGGAGTAGAATGCAAAGCAAAGAGGAAAGGAACACTGGAGGTGACTGTTGCTAAAATCACTGCTGTTTTATGTAGGCAGTTCAGGGAAAGTAAGATGACATCGATGGAAAAAAACCTCAGGGAAACAGAATCTTTGGAAGGAACCCTGGAGGTATGATTCTTAAGAGCATGGCTGTTAACCAAAAGAGTAGCAGTTTAAACTCACTAGATGCTTACTAACAGGAAGATATTGTAGTCTACAAATAAATCTTCACAAAGATTTATGATCTTAGAGACCCTACGGGACAGTTGTGGTAGTCTGCTCTACAGTGTAGTAAAGCAGTGACAATAGTGTTGCAATGAAATGACAATAGGATCGTTTAGGAGCCCTTGTTGTTGTGTACTGTCTAGTCAGAACTGACCCATAGCTGACCCATCAGCAGGTTATTGAAGGCAGTCAATCGTAAGCGTGGAGTTTGCCCATCGTGCTTCCCTTTGGGAGCCCTGAGATCTTGTAAATGGTTAAGAAATGTGGACACTGACTGAAAGATTAGAAGTTCAAATGCATTAAGATGTGCCTTGAAATAAAGAGGTGACAAACTGCTACAGGAAAACCAGCCATTAAAACTCTATAGACCACAATTCTAATCTGAAATAAAAGGAGTCAAGGTCAATTTGATGACAATTGGTTAATAACCTCCTGGAGTTGGTTATGATGGCCTATAACAACAACAACAACAACAACAGCTGTTATAACTATTTATGAATGATTTAATAGCATAAGGGAGCTCCGGTAGTAGAGAGAAATGTAGTGACAACAAAGGGAGAAATATGACAATCTCTTTCCATGAAATTTGCAGCTGCAAAATAGATTTTTGGAGGATCAACTAAAAGTGAATATGTTATTGGCTTAAAAATAACCCAAAAGATAAAGATTTTCAACAGTGGGCCAATTGGCAGCACCATGATAGATAGAGAAGAGATTGAGGTTGTTAACTATTACAGCTTGCTCATCTCCACAATCAACACACTTGGCACCACCGGTCAGGAAATAAAAAGATAAATTGCACTGGGAAACTCTGCTGACAGGGACCTCTCCAGCATACTGAGAAGCAACAATGTCAGTATAAAAACTAAGATGTGCCTAATCCAGGCCATGGTCTTCGCAATTACTTGCCAAGCACCAGAGAGCTGGGCAATGACTAAGGATGATAGAAGAATTGATGCCTTTGAATTGTGGTGCTGGAGAAGAGTCTTGAACATACCATGGACTGCCAAGAAAACAAATAGGTCTGTTTTGGAATGGGTAAGACAAAATTTCTCCCTGGAGTCTAGGATTTTGAAGCTCCACCTTACATACTTTGGACATGTGGCCAGGAGGAACCGTTCCTTAGAGAAAGACCTCATGCTTGGAAGAGTAGAGGGACAGCGCAGGACAGGAAGACTCTGGATGAGATGGATTGATACGGTAAGTAAGGCAATGGGTGTAGATGTGTCGGAGTCAGTGAGACTGGCTCAGGACAGGGCAGGCTTCAGAGCTGTTGTACAGAGGGTCACTATGAGGTGCAGACAACTCAGAAGCACATAACAACAACAGCTTGAGCAATGCAGAGTGAGTTTTTCTCTTTTTATTCTCCAATTCCAGCTCTCTACGCATTTCACTATATAGTACTTTGCTTTGTCCTCTTGAGCTTCCCTTTGCAATCTTGAGCACATCTTTTACTCCAGCATTTTTTCCCTTTGTATTCGTTTCTCAACGCTCTAGTACAATTTTCAAAGTCTCTGCTGGCATCCATTTCCATTTTGTCTTTCTCCTCTGTCTTTGTAATAACCTTTTGCTCTCTTCATGGATAATATAATCTCACAACTCATCCTATCTTCAATCCTTGGTTTTTAATACCTCAAATCTATTCTTAACGTGATTTTGACATTCAAATGGAATAGATTCAAGAAAATATCTTGGTTCTTATGGAATTACTTCATTTTCGTTCACCTCAATTTGAACTTACATTTGAGTAATTGATGGTCTGATCCACAGTCTGCCCCTGGCCTAGTTATGAATGCCAATATTGAGCTTCTCCAGTGATCCACAAATGCAGTCAATCTGATTCCTATGCAGCTCATCAGGTGAGATCCATGTGTAAAGTCATTGTCTGTGTATTTTTTAAAACAGGTATTTATAATATAGAAATCATTATAAATACAAAATTTGATCATTCTACTTCCCATCTTGTTTCTATCACTAAGCTTGTATTTTCCAACTACTTTTCCTTCTTCATTGTTTCCAACTTTTGGATACCAGTCACCAATTACCATTAATGCATCTGGATTTCATCCTCAGTCAATCTCAGACTGCAACGTTTGGTAAAAATTATCAATTTCTTCTCTTTGGCTCTCAGAGTAGGAATGTATAATTGAATAATGTTGTTGCTGTTGTGTGTCGTCGAGTCGCTTGCGACTCATAGTGACCCTATGTACAACAGCCCTAAACCCTGCTCTATCCTCTGCGAATCACACTGCGTCTGACACTCCCATCCTGATTACCCAGTCGCTGAATCAATCCACCTCATAGAGGGTCTTCCCCTTCTGCGCTGTCCCTCCACCCTACTAAGTATGATGTCCCTTTCCAAGGACCTGTCTCTCCTTACAACATGTCCAAAGTATGTCAGACGAAGCCACAGAATCCTTACCTCCAAGGAACAGCTGGGTTTAACCCTCTCCAGGATGAATCTGTTTGTTTTCTTGGCAGTCCGTGGTACATTCAATACTCTTCTCCAGCACCACAGCTTAAAGGCTTAACTTCCCCTATCTTTCCTAGTCATTGTCCAACTTTCTGATGCATAACAAGTGATTGCAAAGACCATGGCCTGTATAAGACACACCTTAGTCTCCAGAAACACACCATTGATCTTGAGTACTTTAGAGTGGTCCCTAACATCAAACTTGAATGTTGACCATGGAGCCGAGCAAACTGAAGCTGTGAACAATCTCAATCTCTTTGCCATCCATCCTGACACTGTCAATTGGTCCAGTGGTGAGAATCTTTGTCTTCTTGACATTGAGCCTCAGTCCATACTGAAGGCTGCAGTCCTTGACCCTCTGCAGCAAGTTCATCAGGTCCTCCTTAGTTTCATCAAGCAGGATAGTGTCATCTGAATAACACAGATTGTTAATAGATCTTCCACCAATCCTGATGCCACATTTTTCTTCATAGAGCCCAGCCTCTCGGATAATCTGCTCTACATACAGGTCAAAAAGGTATGGAGAACAATAGCTCCTTGGAGGTAAAGATGATAAAGCATCACCTTACATATTTCAGGACATATTGCTAGGAGAAGCGATTCCTAGCTGTTCATGTTCCTCCTAGGAACACAATCTTTGGAAAGGCAGAGGGTTGGTGAAGGAGAAGAAGATCCTCATCTAAAAGGACTGACACAGGGGTCCCTTTGTGTCAGGAAGTGTGAAAATTGCACAGGATAGGACAGGATTCATATCTGTTGCTCACAGGGTTTCTATGGGTCATGCTCAATTTGATGGCACCTAACAATAACAACAATTTGCAACTGAGAGCTGGGCAATGAATAAAGATGACAGAAGAATTGATGCCCTTGAACTGTGGTGGTAAAGAAGAGTGCTGACTATCCCTTAGACTGCCAAAAGAACAAACAAATATGTCTTGGAGAAAATGCAGCCAGAGTATTCTTTGAAAGCAAAGATGTTAAAGCTTTACTTCAGCTTTATCCTAGCATGTTGCTAGGATAGACTATTCCTTTGAGAGTGATATCATGGTTGGGAAGGTGGAGGGTCAGCAAAAGAGCGGATGACCTTCAACCAGATAGGTTGACATAGTGACTGATACAATGGCCTTGAGTGTGTCAGAAACTGTGGGGATGACGCCGGATAGGACAGGGTTAAAGTTTGTTATGTTCATAAAGTTGCTATGGTTTATACTTGACTCAAAAGCACCTAACAACAACAACAGCAACACAGGAGTAGGCATAGTGAATACATGTTACTATTTTTTAGAAAATTTTTCTTCAGTTTCATATTTTAAATTGTTAAATAAATCTACATATATTTCCCCAATTCATAAGACTAGCAACCTAGGAGTCAGTGATTATTCTAAAATGTAAATCCCATAAGATCTCACCTCTAGTTTAAGATCTGAAGTTCTTACAAAGACCCTTAAGGCCCTGAAGAACTTGATTCTTTGCTTCTTCTCTGACAGCCTTTATGTATTCCCCTCTTCCTTTCAATATAATGATCGCATATTGATCTTGTGGGTTGGGGACAATGCCAGGTTACTTCCTGCCTCAGAGCACTTATATGTACTCTTTTGGCAGTCTGAAACACTTTAGACCTAGAATATGACTCTGTCTTTGAAATGACGATCAACAAGGCCTTCTCTAAAAGTTTTGTTCCTAAATCTCTCATAGTGTTCTCAATTGATCTCTGTTTCAATTTTATCCAGAGCATCGGCAGATTGGGATAGAAGCTAAAGTTAACTTTAACACATGATGATCCTGTATTGCAAAGAACAAAGCATTTCCTGGCCCTTTGTCTTTCTTGCGTTCAAGCTGATCTGTGTGGTTATTGTGGCAGTTTGTCTATCTCTGCTCTATTTGCTCTCCACTTCACAAATATATTCTCCTGTAATGACTGAGGCTTCCTACTTACTTATATTGAACATGTTCTGTTGTGATCCTGAAAGTTGCTGTGACTAAGTTTTGGAAGCAGATACAGATAGGCTTTACTTTCTAGTCTTAGTCTACAACCTCCATGGAGACCTGTGGAAGACCTTGTCAAAATACTTGTGACATACCTTTCAGCATCATAGCAGCATGTTAGCCACTGAAGTACAACATATTGATACAAAGGTGGGGAAATAAGCTCTTTTAAGTAGTTTTTTGTTGTGTGCCATTGTATTGCCCAGGACTCATAACAACCCTATGTATAGTATTTCTGAACCTTATCTGATTCTGAACCAGTCTCACTGACTCTAAAACACCTAATTCCGTTGCCCAAGTTATTTTATCAATACATCTTCCTCTCCTGCGCTGTCCCTCCACCCTTCCAAGCATGATGTTCTTCTCCAAGAACTGGTCCCTCTTGGCCACCTGCCCAAAGTATGTGAGACAGAATTTCAAAATCCTTGCCTCCAAAAGGAAACTTGGTTTCATCATCTCCAAGATAGACCCCTGTATTCTTTTGGATATAAGTAAACTTTGAGCTCTGGTGGCTGAATGATAAGAAGCTGTGCTTCAATCCCAGAAACATGTAGTTCAAATTCACCATTTGTTCTGTGGGAGAAGGATGGGCACTTTCCTCTAGTGTGATTTAACTGTCTCTGAAAAACCAATAAAAGGTCAGCACTATAAGTCAGTTCCAAGTTGACAGCACACAACAACAACAATTACTTATTATTTGTCTTTCTCATCCATATGTAAAATCTTTAACATCATAACGTGTCTCTTCTTCATCTCTCAGGCCATTGCCTTGACCAATGTTGCAAAGATGTGAAATATTCTTGCATCCTGGTTTAATTAGTGCTTTGATCTTTTTTACGATGAGAATCATAGCTGATCCTCTGGTGGGTTTTCAGAGACAGTTAATCACACAGAAGAAAACTGTCCATCTTTCTCCTGTGGAGCAGCTGGTGGTCTTGAGCTACCTGACTTTGCAATTGTAGCACAGCTTCTTGCCACTAGGCCACCAGAGCTCCTAGTTATTCATTGCAAACCCTTTCTACAATGATCCCCTAGACTATTCCACATATCAGAAACAGGTAATTGATTAGGTTACCCTTCCATTAATGTGTATATACCTGTTGTTGTTGGGTACTGTAGAATTGAGGCAACCCATAGTTGACCCTCTGGCAGGTTTTCAGAGGCAGTTAATCACACGGGAGGAGACTGTCCATCCTTCTCCTTCTGAACAGCTGGTGGCCTCGAACTGCATCCCTTCAGGATTGCAGGGTAGTTTCTTGCCATTAGGCCACCAGAGCTCATTTATATACTTATAGCATGCATATTTTATTTGTAAATTCTCCTAAACAAGACCAATTAGGACTCAAATATTTGCTCTAAACTCCTTATTGATAAAACTTTTCAGATCGTTGTAATAGTCATCTCCCACTATTGATGCATTACTCTGCTAATCACACTTTATCCCATTTAATACTCACAATAACTCCATAAGACTAACACTGAACTTCCATTTTTTTTACAGAGTCTTAGAGATTTTAAGGAAATTGGCAGGTGGGTTTTAACTCTTGTGAAGAGTGATTTGAACTTAGAGATGCCGCCCTCTAAAGTTTATATTCTCAACACTCTGCTCTATGTCTTCTCCTTCTGTTGACAATATGACATAATTTTCAGAGTCTTGAAACCACATTCTTTTCTTGGATCCTTTGAGACAAATTAGTAGTTGAAGTATATGTGAAAGAATGTCTACTCTGAACAAATTCCAATAAAGACAAATGCTTTCTTTTTATGTTTCCTATAATATGTGCAAACTCTAAATATAGCTCTGTAGTATGATCGCCTGTCTCATTATAGAAAGGAGACATCATTTCTGCTGAAGAAAGAATGACTTAATAAGCATTAGAAATTCCATTTCAGTTTTCTTGTCAAACACAAGAAGTTGAATAAGCATTACCACCAGCCATTGCTTTTGAGTGGCAATAAGCCACTCTCGAAAGAACACTGAAAATTAAGAAGGGAGGGGGGAAATATCTTCTTTGTTTTAAGAAAGATATTGAAATTAAGATAACAGTCTATATATGAAAGATGTCTTCAGGATGATCAATGTCAGGTCATATATAATACTCTCAGGATTGGAGCTGGATTGTCTCAATATGCATATGGCAGCCTCACAAATAATTATACCCAAGTCTGAAATAATATTATGTGGTAGCCTGTCAAGGAAATTTACCAATGCATAGAAACACGACCTAACCTAGATTTTGTGCCTTAATTTTCACAGACAGAATTATTTCAGTTGGTAAGTTTTGTAGTTACATTTCAGGAAACCTATGGCCTAGATTTCAGGCTAATGAGGTAAGTGGGGGTTAATGTAGCAGGTGGAATCACCTGGGATCATGAAGTTGACTAAACTTCATGAGCTATAATCTAACATGGCTTCAAGGTGAAGACGATTAAAGCCTTAGAAAGTGAAAGCTCAAGGAACAAACATGTCTTTGATGCTTATAACAAATATCTGCTAGTAGATAAGAGCAAACAGCTGTTTTCAGAAGGGTAAACATATCAGAACATATCATTTCCTTGTAACTGTTCCCAGATCTCACCCTTTGAGTTCCTTTTTATTCTGTTTAATTATATTAAAGGCCTTGCAACAGGAATACTATTCCTTGTGAGCTCTATGAATCATTATGGAGACGTATGTATCTAGGAATGAGACCTAGAGTGAAAAGAAACTTCCAAGTTACACACAACAACCCAATGACTCATCTCTGAACAGATAGGGATGAACGAGAGATAGACTGCCTAGAAAGCTAGGGTCTGAACTAAACAGGGGAGGGAAAATCTATTTCCTTAGGACCAAACTGGTGTATTGGAAAAAATTTGTTATTCCTCACTCAAGTTAGTTTTAGGAGTGGATGCTTCTAGTGATTGCTTGGAATAATTGGCATGATCTGAAGAATTCATTGGAGCAGATCCTAGAAACTTACAATTCTTTTTTAAAGTTTAATCTAACCTTTTCTTAAAAAGATTAATAAAAAGTATGAAAGTTCAACTCCTTTGCATTTACGGCATACTTTTCCATTTAGCATATCATTTGTAATATTTATTTCTAAAATCACAACTGAAAAATGCCATTGTGTTGACTTGAACATATTGTTAAATAATTTCCTAAGGATGTCTTTGCAAATTGAGGACTCTTTTTGTTCTTTTTTTCTTTACCATTTGAAACATATCCTTAATGTTTCACCAATTATAGGCTTCTTGAAGATAATAATCATGTACCCAACTAGCAAATCGCTTCATCATGTACTTCATGTCCCACTGTTGATTAATAACTGTTTTAATTGACTAAATTATAATATACAAATTTAATATTATAAAACTGGGGAAAACTAAGGATTTAAAAATTATAGTTAGTGCTTCAATAATTTCTAAAAACCCAAAAAATATAACATGAAAGATAATGCCATTCCCTCCACCTAGGGCAAATATTCATGATGCATTAATTACCCTTTTGTTCTTCCTTCCCTTTGGTACCAGTTTATGCCTGTTTTAAAACAAACTGCCCTAGAGTCTGTTCTGACTCATAGTGGCCTTCATTTGAGTTTCCAAGGCTGTAAATCTTTACAGCAAACGCTGCCCATCTTTCTCCTTCTGAACAACAGGAACATTTCAACTGCTCACCTCTGGTGAGCAGTACAACATGTAATGCACGACACCATCAGAGCTCCTCACCTATGTTACTAAAACCAAAATAAAACTACCACACAACTCATTGTCATCAAATCATACCAAGTCATAGCTGACCTTCCAGTCAGTGTTCTGAGGCTGCCAATCACATGGGAGGAGATTGTCCATCTTTCTCCCTAGGAGAAGATGGATTTGAAAGCAGACTCCCTACATGCTAGGTACCAGAGCTCCCCATGTATAATACAGCCAGTTGTGTCGTTGTAGTTATTGAGTTGAGTACAACTAGAATATTACAGCAAACTGCCAGAAGTTTAGAGTGGATTTAGAAGAAGTCGTGTCCCCAGGGATATCATTGCTGATGTCAGATGGATCCTGACTGAAAACAAGGAATATCAGAAGAATGTATATACCTGCTTCATTGACTATACAAAGGTATTTTACTATGTGGGTTGTAACAAACTATGACTAACACTGAGAAGAATGAGAATCCTAGAACTCTTAACTATGCTCATTTGAAACCTATATCTAGATCAAGAGACTGTTGTGTGAACAGAGCAAGTGAACTGCTTCCTCAAAAAGCTGAACATAGAAATTCCATATGACCGGGCTATTCCACTACATGGAATATACACTGAGAATATGAGAACTGAGGCACAAACTGAGATTTGTACATTATTGTTCATAGCAGCATTATTCGCCATTCCAAGAAAATGGAAACAGCCCAAATGTCCAACCATAAATGAATAGATTAAGAAATTATGGTGCTATCACACAATGGAATACTATGCAGCATACAGGAGCAATAACTTTGTAAATTATTACCTGATTTGGGAGGGACTGGAGAACATTATGCTGAGTAAACTGAGTCCCATAAGGATAAATATTATATAAAACCATCATTAGGCACCTCTTCAAAGTATTGAAGAACAATGGTGTCACTCTGGAGACTAAGGTGTGTCTGATACAAGCATGGTCTTTGCAATCACTTGTTATGCATCAGAGAGTTGGACAATGACTAGGAAATATAGAATGAGAATTGATGCCTTTGAGC
>NW_006400198.1:528595-533505 GCF_000299155.1 Elephantulus edwardii | reverse complement strand
TCATGCTTGATAGGGTGAAGGGACAGCTCAGGAGGGGAAGACCCTCTATGAGGTGGATTGATTCAGTGACTGGGGTAATCAGGATGGGTGTGTCAGAGACGGTGTGATTGGCACAAGACAGAGCAGAGTTTAGGGCTGTTGTACATAGGGTCACTATGAGTGGCAGAGAACTCGGAGGCACATAACAACAACAAACAATAACTGGGTTGATAGGCAACATAACGATAAATGGAGAAAAAATTGAAGCGGTCAATAATTTCATCTTACTTGGATTCACTATCAACCCAAAATTGAAGCTGTCAATAATTTCATCTTACTTGGATTCACAACCAACCCCTTTGTTACTAGCAGTTAGGAAATCAGGACAGGCATTACAGTGGGTAAGTCTGAAGTCAGAGATGGCTCAAAATTATAGAGGAGCAATGATTTCAGTTTGAGGACTAAGTATGCCTGATTCAAGCCTTTTTAATCACTTACTATATTGCTGAGAGCTGGACAAGGAATAAAGATGGCAGAAGAATTTATGCCTCGAAGCTTTGCTGTTGGAAAAGGATACAGGATATCCCATAGGCTGCCAGAAGAACAATCAGATACGTTTTAGACAATATGCAGCAGAGAACTTCTCAGAGACAAAGATGATAAAGCTTCCTCTCACATACTTTGGGTATTATTTAGAAGAGCCTATTCCTTGGAGAGGGACATCAAGCTTGGAAAGGTGGAGGTTTGGTGTTTAGGGGGTTCTGACCCTCAACCAGATGGACTGACAAAGTGACTGTAGCAATGGGCTCAAGCATGTCAGAGATGGTAAAGATGGGTAAAAATGGCAGAGGCTAGGACAGTATTCAGCTCTGTTGTTTATAGGGTCACTATGATCTATACTGAACTCAGTGGCATCTAACAATAATAAGAATTGACCCAAGTGGTTTTGTAAAGCTCTGTTACAAAGGATGAGATTTTCAGTAACCCATAGCAGAAAGAAAGGACATCAAAACTACTGGCATTTGAAGTAGAAATTCTGAAAGGATCCACCAAACTCGGCTAAAATATGAAACTTTACTATAGTCAGTATCTTTTGCTGTACGACCTTATATGAAAAGACTCAGTTGTTTGGAAAAAAAAGTCTGCATAAGAGCCCGGATTCTAGACATACCTATGTACAGTAAAAGATAAACACTTCCTAAAAGACAATAAATGAAAACCATTTACCTACAAATGTGAAGTATTAGAGCATCAACAGGACAACTTATTTCACTCCTAAAAGAAAGATTGAATTCAAAAGCAACTCCAACTTTCATGTCTCACTTTGCTCTTAGCATTGGTGATGTCACCATCAACAATGAGTCAGCTTGGTCTTGATTAAATTTAGGTTCATCTCATTAAGACAATCCTAATTGTTAATTTTTGGAGTGCTTTGCTTTGTTCTTGCATTTTAATGTTTGACATTTACTTATCCATTTAATCCTCACAACAGGAACATTAGAACTTACCTCAAAGAATTCTTGTAAGATCTAATGAGTAAAGTATGAAAAGCACATAATTCCAGCTCTATACTAAGAATTAAATATGTACTACATATTTGGAGAGAAACACACTCAACAAGGTGGATTGATACAGTGACTATAACAAAGGGCATATCAGAGATAGCGACGATTGTGCAGGATGGGACAAGGTTCAGATCTGTTTTTCACAGAATTACTTTGAGTCTCATTGACTTAAAGACACCTAACAGCAGCTATTTAGAAAGTAATCTGTATTTCATAGTTGGAAATAACCCTTACATTATGTTGTTCTTGTTATGTGCCATCAAGTCACCTGCAACTCATAGGGATCCTATGTACAACAGATCTCAACCCTGCTCTATCTTGACCCAACTTCATTGTCACTGACACATCTACCCCCATTGCCCAAGTCACTGAGTCAATCCATTTAATCCAGGGTCTTCCTTTTTTGTGCTGTCCCTTCACCCTTCCTAGCATGGTGTCCCTCTCCAAGGACTGGTCCCTCCTTGCAACATACCCAAAGTATGTCAGACAAAGCTTCAGAATCCTTACCTTCAAGGAGCAGCCTGATTTCACCCTCTCCAGGACAGACCTGTTCGTTCTGTTAGCAGTCCATGGTATATTCGATACTCTTCTTCAGCATCACAGCTCAAAGGTGGTGATTCTTTTTCTATCACCTTTAGTCATTGTCTAGCTCACTGACGCATAGCAAATAATTGTAAAGACCATGGCCTAGATCAGGTGCACCTTAGTTCTAGACTGATATCATTGTTCTTCAGTACTCTGAAGAAATTCCTGACAGCAGTTTTTCTCAATGCAATTTGTCTTTTTATTTCCTGGCTGCTGGTACATTTAAAATGGATTATCTTACTGCAGTTCTGCGTTTATTAGAACTGTATGAAATTATAGGATTCTTGGAGGTACAGTGGTAAAGCATTCAACTGCTAACCAAAAGGTGAGTATTTTACTCAACCAGCTGCTCTGTGAAAGACTAATATGACGGTCAGCTTCTGTAAAGACTTGCAGCTTTGAAAATCCTATAGCCTATGTTTACTCTGTCTACAGAGACACTATGAGACAGAATTGACAACAAAGTCGTGGATTTCAAAATTAAATTATAGAAATCACATATGTGAGAAAGGATACAGTATCTTTCATTATCTACTCACTGCCCATGTACCTTTTACTCTCTTGACCTCATGACTCTCTACTCCCTGTTTCATACTTTCTCTACCAGTAATGCTTCTATGATGGAAAATGACCCATGAGTCCTGTAACAAGCTATTTCTTACTTTTGAAAAAGCTCTTCGGAAAACACACTATATCCTACGTCTCATTGTTTGTTTCAAGGTCTGCCTGCTTTTGAAGGTTTCTTGACTTATTCAGTCTCTAAGCCATCTATATAATCCTTGACCTCTTAATATTTTTCTTTTTTCTTCCCCATGTATTGAGAAATATATTTAGCAACACATCTGTTTATTCTTTCTGTTGGATTCTTAAAAAGTAGAAACCGTATCTGAAGTCTCAGCTGCTGTTTTCTACAAAGCTTCAATTTGTTATAAATTCTCTAAGTATCTTTGCCATCAAGAAGATTATTTTTGTCCAATGGTGCTACCAAAAATGATACTCATATAAAAATAAAATCTATAAAAATATTAACTGTAAATTCAAATATTGCACAGTTGTATAATCTTAAGATTCTTTCTCTTCCATGTAATAGAACTGAAATGAAGTTCAAAAGCTAAAATGTACCTGCTATAGATTAATAAATCATATTTGGTGTTTAATAACTAAAATTCAAGGTACAATTACAGAGCAAGTATACAATGTGCAAATAATAAATCACATTGGTATTTAGAAAGTACTGCACCATGAATCAAAGCCTTCATTAGGATCATAAGATATTTTACGTTATATCAGAGTAACTATGAAGCATTACTTACATTTTCAATATGAAATTCAATAAAATTATCACAATATTAAATTTACATTTCATAAATACCAATATTTCTGCTTTAATTCTAGAAGGATTCCTACACTGGAGAGAGTATGTATCAGACAAAAAAAAGTAGCTCTTGAAGCTTATTATTTAACCAAATAATGAAATTATATTAGTGAAGTTAGTTATCTTGTGTAAGAAAAATTCTCTCATCCACATATTATGTAAAAATTAGCACAAAGCAAGATATTCTTTTTACCATATACTTTATAAATATTTGTGAAATATTATTAATTTGTTGTTGTAATTGTGTATCTTTGAGCTGGAACCAACCTATAGTTGGCCCTCCAGCGGTTTTTCAGAGGTAATTAATTACATGGGAGAAGATTGTTCATCTTTCTCCCACAGAGTAGCTGATTGATTTGAACCATATAACTTTGGATTGGCAGTGCAACTTGAGATCACTGGGCCACTAGAGCTTATTATTCATAAGAATGTTTCCATTTAATCAGCATTTGTATAGTCTATATCCATGGCATTTATATTAGCCTTGAATAAAGCAAATAGTGTATGTGCTCTCTTGTAAATTAAAAGTTAAAACATTTGCATGTACTCAGAAGCACCTTGGAAGAAAGTTCTGACCATCTACTTGCAAAGAATTAGTCTTTGGAAACTCTAAATAGTACAATTCTATTATGAGACTCATGAAGGCGTCATAAGTCTGAATTCACTAACAGCTATTTTGTATGGTATTTGTATTTCATAATTGAAAATTATTTCTACAATGCTACATTGCTGATAGCATTAGGAACTATGTTACTGTAAGCTTTTTGTTTATTTGTTTTAAGTATGATCGTGTACAAAGAAAATCCAAATGACACAACCAAAAAACTGTTAAACCTAGTGGGCCAGTTTAGTAGGATTGCAAGATATAAGATCAGTACTCAAAAGTCAGTGGAATTTCTCTATAGTAACAGAGAAAGCACAGAGAAGGAAACTAATAAAGCAACATTATTTAAAATAGCCAACCACAAACTGAGAGACTTGGGAGTAAATCTAAATAGAGACCCAAAAGACCTTACAAAGAAAACTACAGAGCATTTCTGCAAGACACAATAAAAGATCTAAATAAATAGAAAATATACCCAGTTCATGGATAGGAAGACTCAATATTATGAAAATGACAATCCTACCAAAAGCAATCTACATAAGCAATCCCAATACAGATGCCATACTCATTTTTCAAGAAGATTGAAAATTGTCAAGCTTATCTGAAGAGGAAAGAAACCTCGAATACTCAAAGCACTTCTGAAAAAGAAAAATGATGTGGGAAGAATAGCACTCCCTCACGTCAAAACCTACTGCATAGCAGTAGTAGTTAAAACAGTATGGTACAGGTACAATGACAGGCTCATATACCAATGGAATAGAATCAAGATCCCAGAAATAGACCCATCTACCTATAAGAATGT
>NW_006400198.1:527491-528495 GCF_000299155.1 Elephantulus edwardii | reverse complement strand
TGGAGGGATGGCACAAGAGGGGAAAACCCTCTATGAGGTGGATTGATTTAGTGACTGGGGTAATTGGGATGGGTGTGTCAGAGGAAATGTGATTGTCACAGGATAGAGCACAGTTTACGGCTGTTGCACATAATAGGGTCACTATGAGTTGCGAGCAACTCGACGGCACATAACAACAACAACAACAACATTATTGGAGCACTGGTATAAGGAGCCAGGAAGGTGGTAGAAGCTGGAAGCAGAGGGATGTAGCTGTGCAGCGAGGGAAGGGGTTGTACAATATGATGGGGGGCTGAGGGAAATGGAAAGAATTTGTTCAAATTTGATATGAATTTTGTAAATAAACTAGTAGGGAAAAACCAAACAAACCCAGAACACACACCAAAAAAGATGATGTAAAATAAAAAAAATTAAGATGTCAGGATTGTATCATATCTCCATGATTATTCATTCTGTATGCTGAACCAGATGCTTGGCTGTAAAAGGATGAGCAATCTCCACCTGTGCCAGTAGGATCTGATTCTATGGCAGGCAGGAAGGAAGGAGGGAAGGAAGGAAGGAAGGAAGGAAGGAAGGAAGGAAGGAAGGAAGGAAGGAAGGAAGGAACATTCTACATGCTGAGCAAATTATTTGAGAACCTAGACTCTATAAAGAAGAATATAGCACCAGGATCAAAGAAAGACTCATCAATAATCTACGTTATGCAGATGACACAACCTTGCTTACTGACTATGAGGAAGACTTGAAGCACTTACTGCAGAAGATCGAAGACTGCAGACTTCCGTGTAGATTACACCTCAATATCAAGAAAACAAAAATTCTTACTACTGGGCTGATGCTTTAGGCAGAATATTAAATGATCCAGGAAGTATTAAAAGAAGATGGAAAGAATATACTGAGTCACTGTACTGAAAGGAATTGGCAGACACAGAAGAATTTCATGAAACAACATATGAGCAAGACCCTATGGTGATGAAGGAAGAAGTTCAAGCAGCTTTGAAGGA
>NW_006400198.1:523343-525851 GCF_000299155.1 Elephantulus edwardii | reverse complement strand
CTGTCAGAGGCAGTGAGATTGGCACAGGATAGAGCAGGGTTTAGGGCTGTTGTACATAGGGTCGCTATGAGTCGCAAGTGACTCGACGGCACATAACAACAACAACAACAACATCTGTGGTCAACTGATATATTAGACAAGGAAATCAAACCTGTCAAAGGGGGAAATAACAAACTGATCTGCTACCTACAGAAAGCTGAAACAGGGTCCACATCTTACGCCATACACAAAAATCAACTCAAGGTGTAAAACTGGGAATAAAGCTCAAAACCATAAAGTTTTTAAGAGACAAATAAGCCAAGTTTAGAAGGCTTAGCCTATGACATAAAGAGACTGCCAAATATAGCCAGAAATGCACAATCTGGAGAGGATAAAACTGATGAATGGGACTGTCTAAAGATTAAATCTCTGTGCTCATCAAAAACTTTTTCTAATAGGTTTGAAAGAAAACCTACTGTCTTGGAACAAACTTTTGGCAATACCATTTCAGACAAGGGTCTCATAACAAAAGTTTACAGAATATTCTTGGACATCTACAAAAAGGCTGATTGATAACTCAATTACAAAATGGGCAAAAAGCATGAAAAGACTTTTCACAGAGGAAGACATTCAGGATGCCAACAGACACACAGGAAAAAATGCTCAAAATAATTGGCAATACGATACAAATCAAACCACAATGAGATACCATCTCACCACAGTAGCAGTGACAAAGTTTAGTAAAGTTTAGTAGGGCAACAAGCAACAAATGTTGGAAAAGATATAGAGAGGTGGGAATTCTCAAACACTGTGGGACTGTGAAATGGTCCAACCATTTTGGAAGACTTTTGGCATTTACTCAAAAGTTGAACATAGAAATTATTTGTTTTTTAAAATAATTTATTCTACTATACATGTTTCCATAATTAATATCTCTGTAGGAAAAAAGCTATCTCTGTTAAGGTTTAAGGTGAAACTGGTAATATATAAATGCACATAACTTTTTAAGTGGATGTTTTAAAAGTATTTCTCTTTAAAATAATCACATAAAAAGAAATTTTTTGAGAACTGTGAGTTAGGATGGTGGCATCCTGGAGTTTTGTTTTGTTTTATTTTTAAGTTGAAAATACTCCTATAAAAGTGCCCCTTTTTTCTTTCCTTCAGAACATTTTTCTACTCTCAATTTAGAAACTACAGCTTCACTAGTAGACATATTAGAAAGTAAACACGTATATATTTTATTAGTAAGTAATATTCTTTTCCAAGTATGAACACTGGCACAGGTTTATGAAGTGTATGTTTTGTATAGTTATTTCTGTCCACATCAAGTGGAATCATCAATAGTTGTAGAAAACATGCACAGACAAGATAGCCATTCAACACCGAAGACCAGGATACTAGAAGGAATGAGAGCTTATTACGTAGGATTCCTTTTGGAGACCACCAGAGGTCTATTCAACATGATGCTCCTTTTCTGGGTGTTGATGCTTGACATCTATGGCTGTCAGAAACACTCCTACACCCCCCCCCCTTTTCCAAATGGCTTTTTATTAGTGGAAGAAAAAAATAACAATGAATATGGAATAGAAATTCCCCTCCTCCATTCTAACCAATTTAAAACAAATGTGAATGCTCATTTTTCTTTCTTTTTTCTAAGAAATTTTCTAGAGACATACAAATAACTCTATTTTCAAAGTAAGATGAACAAGGAAGGTATGTTTGATCATAAACATATTGACTATCTTTTTGCATTTGTCTTGGTTTCTCTTATTTTTAAGTTTTTGCTTTATATAGAGTAATAATTCCTATCTGGGGCACTTATGAATTGAAGGAAGGCATAATTTGAAAAGTAAAGCCAGAAAAAAAATCTAAGTAAAGTCATGCAAGAAGAAAACTTCCATTTGGTTATAATGCTTTTCGTTATAGGGAATTGATTTGTCTTTATTTTGTACGTATAGACACTTAGAGCTACAAAGGCTCTTTGCAAGTACTGTTACTCACCTTATTGTATAGTTGGAGAATTTTCTTTATATAATAAAATGGGGGGGGGAACTTCTTTGTACTACAATCTTCCAATGAATGTTCATGGATTCCCCCTCTAATATTGTTTTTATTCAAAAGGAAATTAATTTTTGTAAAACAAACCATAAAATTGGATGGCAATTAGAAGCTTTACTTTCAAATATATTTTTTTGCAATATAGCGAATCTTTGAAGTTCTAGATGCAAAAATATAAGTGTAATATTTATTTCAAGTTTCCCAGTGACCTTACAAAAGTTGCACCTCATCAAATTGGTCATATTATGTGCTATTCAATATCCGGTCTGCCAAATCAATTAGGAAATACATCACCAGAAATGTGGGCTGTGTCCTGCTAGAATATAAAAACCAGATGTTACCTCTGCATTTTAGTTTGATTGATACCCTTGATCTTCAGTTGCCAGAGTAACTTTGGGTGTTATACTTTTTTTAAAAAAATGGCTTTTAAAAGTATTTACAGGTGAGACTCCAAGGTCTTTTTTTTTTTTT
>NW_006400198.1:509998-523160 GCF_000299155.1 Elephantulus edwardii | reverse complement strand
AAACATATTTTTCTATGTTCATATTTATTTGAGACAAAACTGAATATATACTTAAGTTTCAATTCCACAACTAAAGATAAATTCATTATATTCATTATGGTTTTGTGTTTTTTAACTTTTTTTTCAGAATCATTAAACTAAACACAAGTTGAAAACTTGTTGGGACACATCCACAAGTAGCCATATACAATGATTACAAGTTTTGGGGTTTGTTGTCTCACCTCATAATTCTGTAGCACTCATTTTGAATACAAATGAAGTATGACAAAAATGGAACAAAGAATTACCACAACTGTCTTTGATCACTGTCACCATCATGTTGTTCTTATTGTTAGATACCATAGAGTTGAGTAAGACACGCAGCAATCCTACAAACAACAGATCTGAACACTGACCTATCCTGTGCCATCCTTATATTCTCCAACATCAGCTCATACCTGCAGTCACTTTGTCAAACCATCTGGCTGAGAATTTTCCTCTCTTTCGTCATCCCTCCGCCTTTCCTCAAATGCTCAATGTTTGTGAGTTGAAGCTTTGTCACCTTTGTTTCCAAAGAGCGTTCTGGCTGCACTTTCTCCAAGGCATACCTCTCTATTCTTTCGGTAGCGCGTGGGGTGTATTCCAACACCACAACTCAAAGGCATCAATTCTTATCCTGTCAGTTTTATTCATTCGCCCCACTCATTTTCAGATGCATAGCCTGTGATTGAAAATACCATGGTCTGAATCAGATACAACATAGTCCTCAAACTTACATCATTGCTCCTCAATAATTTAGAGTAGTCCCTGATTGCAGACTTTTTCAACGCAATACATCTCCTGATCTCCTGACTGGTGATACTAAGAAAAGAAAAAAACAAAAACTACAATAGGAATTATTGATCATAAGAAAGTCAATGTCTTAGCTAGTGGGCTACAAAAAATAGAGAAAAGAAAAACATAAATAAACTTTTTTTAAAGTAGATTTTATTTTGTATTTTATTCTTTCAGATTTATTCGAGTCCCCAGATTCATGTCTTTATTATCCATAACATTTCTCAATAAAATAAATTTCAATACAAATTATTTACTAAAATGTGCATTACTTAACCTCAAACATTTTTAGCAAACTAATGACATTCTACCAAATAAACACCTAGAAAACCATGAATACCCCAAGAAATTTTCAGAAAATCACCTTAAGTTTTACAAATATTTCATGTATGAACTTCAATAATGAGTAGTTTTCTAGACTGATATTTGTACATTGTTGTTGTTGTTGTTAAGTGTTGTAGAGTCTCAGGGGACTCATAGCAACCCTATGAAGGAGAGTCCTTCATGCTTGGGTGCCTTTCATCCTCTCTCCAGGTTCATAGGGTTTCCGGAAGCAAGCTATTATGGAAGTGGATGCCAATCCTCCTTCCAAGCTTGCTTTAATCAGGTAGCTCCACCCCACTCTCTGTCCGCATTGGGTAACCGACCATTAATGTATTGGACACATCAGTGTCACAGTGTTCAGCCTCACAGCAACCACAAGTGACAACTGTATGGCAACTTGTACACCAGGGCTATATGACCTAGAGGAATGTCTGAACAAAAACAATGAAATATTATGAGTATGTATACATTAAATAAAGAAAAATATAATGGTAGAATACAATCATTAAATTTGCTCACCTGTACCATTATATAGTCTGTGTGATGTTTTATTTGATTGACATAAGTATTTTATGCCACATTCAGGTCTTTTCATTGACTATTGTTCATAGTCAATGAACAAAATGAGTCACACTCAGCAATCAACAACAGCAACATTAGTTACTATTATTATACGATTTCTGTGACTGATCAATCCTTAAGTAAAATCCATTGCTCTCATGTAGATTCAGACTCAAAAGATATAGTCCATCAGGTTTCTGTGATTATAAATCCTTATAGAAGACAGTGGATCATTCTCCTGTGAAGCAGCTCATGGATTTAAATCACCAACCTTTTGATAAACAAACTGATACAATGTTGGAAACCTGAAGAAAGGTCATGGTGAGTCAGAACAACTCAAGAACAGTGGGTGTGGGGTTTTTGTTTTCAACCTAGCAAGGAGACCTGACAGTGTAGTCTTTTGTGTTGCGCTGTTAATGGAAAGTTTGGGGGTACGAATTCACCATTCTTTCAACAGAAAAAAGATAAATTATCTCTTCCAATTAAGATGTACAACCATAAATATGATTTCAGATAAATTAGATGTCAGTGGATTTGTTGTAGGTGGTTTTAGTTTGGTTTGGGTTTGGTTTTGTTGTTTTGGTTTTTTTTATTTTTTAATCTTAGCATTGTCTTTTATTCTTTTACCAGGCAATTAAAAGACAATAGCAAATTTAACCTTAAAAAAGAGAACTTGAACATAGCTTGGTTTGAAATAAGACTCATTAGTTCTCCAACCACAAGCTCTATATGAAAACTAAATTGTCCAGTTCTAGATGTCATTGTTCTGTGCTATTGGTTCAGTTTCAGAAGCCATTGTTCTGTGCTATTGATTCCGTTTCATAGAGACCCTATAGCAGAAAAAACTGCTGCATAGGTTTTCCTAAATTGTAATGATTATGGAAGCAGATGGCAGCAGATGGCCTGGGCCTTTCTCATAGACCGGTTGGTACGTTTGGACTACTGATAACTTTAGTTAATATCTGAGTCTAAACATCAAGCAAGTCACCAGGTCTCCTTCACCGCTTATAAAAAAGATGAGTCATCTATGTATGAATGTATGTAAATTATCTCTATGCTTGGAATAATTTTATTTGAAAAATCAATATCAAGTCTCTACTAGCACTATGTTGTTGAGTAGCAACAAGTTGGAACCACCCTATAGCTGACCCTCCAGTGGATTATCAGATGCAGTAAATCGCACAGGAGGAGATTGACCATCCTTCTCCTGCAGAGCGGTGGTGAATATGAACTGCATGCCTTCAGAGAGTACCCTCAAGTTTCTTACCAATTTGCCTCAGAAGTTAAATATTTACTGTGATTCTTAATAATTACAGTTTGCTCTGCTCCACAATCAATGTTCTTGGCACCAGGAGTCAGGAAATCAAAAGATAAATTGCACTGGGAAAAATCCACTGTTAGGATCTCTCCAACATACTGAGAAGCAATCATGTCAGTCTAAAGACTAAGGTGTACCTGATCCAGGTCATGGTCTTCACAATTACTTGCTATGCATCAGAGAGCTGGATAAGACTAAGGATGACAGGAGAATTGTTGCCTTTGAGTTTAGGTGCTGGAGAAGAGTCTTGAACATACCATGGACTACCAAGAAAACAAATAGATCTGTCCTAGAGAGGGTCAAACCAAGCTTCTCTTTGGAGGTTAGGATTTTGAAGCTCCATTTCACATACTTTGGGAACATGGCCAGGAAGAACCAGTCCTTGGAGAAGGACAGAAGACCCTGGAGGAGATGGACTGATACAGTAACTGCGGCAATGAGGGTAGGTGAGTCAGAGTCAGTGAGATTGGCTCAGGACAGGGCAGGCTTCAGAGCTATTGTACATAGGTTTGCTATGAGTTGCAGGTGATTCAATGGCACATAACAACAACATGTGGCAAAAAGCTGCACTGCAATCCCAAAGGCACGCAATTCAAGGACACCAGCCGCTCTGTAGGAGAAGGATAGTCAATCTCCTCCCGTGAGATTAACTGACTCTGAAAACCGTCTGGAGGGTCAGCTATAGGTCAGTTCTATGGTACACAACAACAACTATTGCTACGTTATATGTAGTAATAATGATAATAGATGTTGTTTTGTGTACTGTCAGAGCCGATCCATTACTGACCCTCCAATGAGTTTTCAGAGGCAGTTAGTCTCCACTGATGGAGTTGAACTGAGGTCCTTAATAGAGTAAAAACATTATTACTATTACAGAATTAGAATTATGTAAGTAATTAGGGAAATGCAGAGTAGAAAAAATGCATAACAATGAATGACTAAAAATTCATTTTTTCTGTAAAATCACAATTTTTATAAAGAAATAAAAGTTCCTCAAAAGTTCCTCACTTTGGAGGCAAGAGGCAACACCATGATAGAGGAAGATTGAAGCCTAAAATTTTTACTTATTTCATTTTGCATGACTTCACAATTAAAACCCTTGATATTATCAATCAGAAGAAGTATAGCCTTGAGAACGTCTACTGTCAGGGACCTCTCCAAAGTCCATCTAAAGACTAAGGTGCACCTGATTAAAAGCAATGTTTTTTTCCAATCACTTGCTATGCATTTGAGAGACCGACAATAAAGAAGTATAACAAAAGAGAATTCAATTCCTTTGAGTTGTGGTGTTGGAGAACAGTACTGAATATCTCATGAGCTATCCAAAGAACAAGTAGACATGTCTCGGAGAAAGTGTAGCCAGAGTGCTCACTGGAGGTAAGGATGCTGCAGCTTCATCTTACTGGCTTTGGCCAGGTTGTAAGGACAGGCTATCCCTAGGAAAGGCACAGCATGCTTGGAAAGGTAAAGGTTCAGCAAAACAGAGAAAGACCCTTGGTAAGATGGGTTGATATAGTGACTGTAGCCATGAGCTCAAGTAAATCTGGAACGATAAGGATGGTGCAGGATAAAACATAGTTCAGACAATATGGTTGCTATGAATTTTAAGTGACTCAATGGCACCTAACAACAACAACATATTGCTTACATATATCTGCATATACATGATTCCTATTTAAATTTCAGATCCAAATGAAAAAAAGAACCCTTAAATATTACAATGTAATGAGAAATACATTATTCACAAACCTAGAGATATAAATCATAATTATTTTGATATTGTATTCTGTCCATAATTTAGCAGAAGAAATAATAAACTTAATCTAAAATTCTCCATATGTTGAATTTATTAAAAATTAGAAATTTATCAACTCACTCATGTACCTTGACAATAAAATTGTCAGTAGATCAATGTGATTGCATTATTTATTTCCTTGTGTAGATTATTAAAAATGAAATGAATGGGGCTTTTTGTTTAAACAAGTTTGGCCAATATTATAATAAGGATATTTATAAGAGTTTTCAAATGAACAAAGAATATCTGCTCAGGTATCCAAGTCTCAGTTACCATGAGAAGCCCACCGGTTAATTTATGTGTCTGGATTTCCTTGCCAACAAAAAGATGAGATTCAAGTAATGTTTGTATATAAGTGACTTCATCCCCTTCCCTTCCCCTAAAAATCTAGTTGCACATATTGATTAACTTAGAGTTGAGATTCAAAGGAAACATAAACACTATTTCCTAAAGTCTCTTCTAGATTCAAAAGAGACAAAAGGATGCAATAAGACTATAACCAAAGTCAGGCTCCTGCTCTCAAACCAATTCTGATTCACAGTGACCCTCCATTGTGTTTCCAGTGGAGTTAAACAACCTTTTGATTAGCAAGGCAACACAGTGTACACTCCTTCACCAGAGCTCCTATGGCAAGACCACAGAAGAGTACAATTTAGCAAAGATGATGGATGCTGATCTTACTTACTAGTAAGACAAGTCTAAATGTCCAAAGAGGGAAGGGGAGGTTGCAGGGGACTTGCAGGCGGGGAAAGGGGGGAAATCACAGGGTCACAGAGTCTGATGAATGGAGGGAGAGGGTGAAGGAATTATAAAAGATCCAGTGGGCATCCGAAAAGAGGGTAGTAGTGCTCATAGAGCAATGGTGATTAATTTTATAAGACACAATTTATGAGAATGACTGTATGAAACACAATTTGAGTGGAAATAAATAATAAAAAATAGGATGGATAATAAATTTCTCAAAGAAACCTTAGAATCAGAGGAAAAACTCAGCCCCACTCAACTACACCTGGTGTGCTCTAGGATAAAATGGTTTTTAATTTAGAAGAAGGTTTACCACAAATGAAATGAAGCTTTAGCTTCATGGATTCTAAATGTGCTAAGAAAGGATGCAGAGAAGTAAGTGTTCATGTGCTCAAAAAGTTTCAGAAATTCCTAGAATATAAGATGTTTAACCCTAAACACTTAAAACTACCAACTCTTCCCAACTCAATCCCTGTTCTGTGTGGTTGTGGGTATGTTAAGTATACAAGAAAGTTGAAGTTGAGTTGAGGATACATCTATAACAAAGCCAATGAGATATATTTCAGTAATTTTCATTAATTTGTGTGTGTGCTTCAGTTTTTTATTGCCTGCTATTCTGGGATCTAGGATAGGTTTTCAGGACAATCTACTGCCATCTGTTCAGACACACCCTGTCATGATGCAGAGATTCCAGTCCAAAGGTTAGACCATAATGTGAGCAAATTTGCCAGCACCTGGAACCAGAAGCATGTGCATTAGAAAAAACTGCAAGTTTTGAAATGAACATAGCCAGAAGCTAGGCTGTCGCTATGAAAGATTTTTCTAGTAAAGTTGAAATTATAAAGAGAAGACTTGATTTCCACTATTACCTCATCAAAAGGGACTCAATTCTTGAAAATATTTGATAAATCAGTGTACAGAATTACAAATAAATTATAATTATAAATTGATTAGTTATAAATGAGTGACTTTTCTAAATTTTACCACAATCCCCCAAAATTGGTCTGAACGTATTATAGTAAGGGAAAGAAAAAATTTTCCAGATTATGAATACTGTAAACAAATTTTAAACTATGCCAAAGGAAGTCTTGAATGATCTCTCTGCACTTTACAAAAAAAATAAAACGTAATATTTCTATTTTGAAGAGACATTTAAAGAATATGCAGTAAAAAATATATTTTTTTCAAAAACTAATGTGTTACAGTAGAACAGGGATTGCATAATATGCTTGTCATTACTCAAGTTTGTAAAATGTATTGTGATTTATTTTATGATTCTACGTATTTCTCAAATCTAAATTTGTGTTCATAATATTTAAATTCTTTTCCTTCAAGAGTTTACACAAAAGTTTTTTGATGCATAAGAACCAACTCTTGCCTTCATAGAGAATTAATAATCATTTGCCTTTGTTTGTACTGAATCAGGATGTAGAATAAGTCTTTTCTCCTAGTCTTGTGACTATTTAATGCCTCAAAGTTGAAAGTGACTATGTTAAATAGCACACATTAGAAAGAGGACACATGTACATCTTCATAGAATCTACAAAGAGTTCTATCCATTTCCCCAAATGTTATATGCCCTATCCAACACTCAATCTTTATAAAAAAGAAGACTGAAAAATTCTAGGACAGAGCATAAAAATAGAGAGCTATAAAAAAAATTAAAAAGTAGCTATTTTTGTAATATGTTTGGTGAAAGAGGGATTGACATGTATGTGCTTCTCTCCTGCCAGTTCATCTTTCAATCCTTCCCATCCCTCTATGACCTGAGAGGCTGGCTTATATGGATTTTGTCAATGGACTGTCTTGCACCTTGGCTTGGTTTTGCTTAGGTACCACTTCTGAGGATCATAGATGAAAGATGTGAGGAAGTAGGTCTGGATGTAGCCAAGAAAGGACTGCATCTCTCAGTTGAAAGACAGAGTTCCTTGTGGCTAACTATCTTCTCATATCTCTGCCTCCTGTTCCAGTAACCACTTTCTCTCTTAGTCTATCAGTTTTATTGTTAGTTATATACTCTGCTAATAATACTCTTAAAATATTTGATTATACCTTGTCATTATGCTATACATTCTCATATTTTTTTTAACAGCCCCTTTTTAGAATGTAAACTTCTCCTCATTTTGAAACATTTCAAGTGGGCCATCTTTTTCATATTGCCACCCAAAATAAAAATGAGAGGATCTTCCAGAAAAAACCACTCTGAAAATTAATATGTCAATGAAAGTGGAAAACAGAGATCTCAAACATCTTTGAATGTCTGCTTAGGCTGGTGAGTACTCCATGCAGTGGGGTCTCCTGCAAGAGTAAAGAATTTAGGGAAATGATAAGTCATCCAGGAACACATTCTCTGGGGTAGAACAGTAAGAATGAAGAAGTCTCCTATCAAAACCTCCTAAAAATGTACATGTAATCCCATCAGACATATCCGATGAGCTTGGGTCACACAGAGCAGCAATGCAAAATGCTGCCATGCAGTCAAGAAGGAATTGCTTATTATTTGTTTATTTATATAAAAGAATTTCTTTCACCTGTATCTTACCTCCAACATCCTGAAAAATTTAGAAGATTTAAAAGTAGGGTTGCCAAATAAAATACAGGATGTTGTATTAGAATTTAATTTCTGATAAACAATAAAAATAGAATTTACATATGTCCCATGTAATATTTGGAGGTTGCTTACACAAAAAAAATTATCCACTGTTTATCTGAAATTCAAACTTAACACTAGGAATTTTTGTTTAGTTTAGTTTTTGTTTTATTTATTTAACTAAGTCTTACATAAGAGGAGAAAAAAATTGTCTCAGAATTAGAACTTTCCTCACCTAACCCTCAGGCACAGCCCAATATTGATCAGTTAGTGAGACATAAAGGATTAAGTGTTAAATCAGAAATAAGATAGAGGTTCTAAACTAGTCTAGATTATACTCAACTCTTTTTTTC
This sequence comes from Elephantulus edwardii, assembly GCF_000299155.1. Lineage (NCBI taxonomy): Eukaryota > Metazoa > Chordata > Mammalia > Macroscelidea > Macroscelididae > Elephantulus > Elephantulus edwardii. The sequence goes on along the minus strand of NW_006400198.1, from coordinate 514,662 downwards.
TATGGACAACATTCTTCATGGACAACAGAGAAACCGACAAGTAAGTCCTACGGTACTAAAAAAAAAAATATGGTTAGAAACAGAAGCTTGAAAAGAGTAACATGGTAAAGTAAGATCTTTTTTGTGCCCTTATCAAACTTCAGAATTTGTTCAATAAGACAATGAAACATTTAGAATAAGGATTTGAGAAAATATCTAAACCCAAGGCAAAATCGTCGTAGAGTATGAAGTCGGGCTTCTCCTTGGAGAAAAGGATTCTGAAGCTTCGTCTGACATACTGTGGACATGTTGCTAGGAGGGACCGGACCTCGGAGGGGGACATCATGTTTGGGACGGTGGAGGAAAGCACAGAAGAGGAAGATCCTCTATGAGATGGATCAATTCTGTGATTGGGATGGTGGGAGTTAAGTGTGTCGGAGACGGTGAGGCTGGCACAGGATAGAGCAGGTTTTGGGGCTCTTGTAGATAGCGTCACTGTGAGTTGCAAGCGACTCAACGACACATAACAACAACAAAAGCAAGTGAGGTGGGTTTTTGGAATATAATTAGAACATGCTTTGGAGATAGATGCAAGAGTTTGGATGTGGATTCTCAGCGATCTGTGCTTGGGGTGGGGAATTACCAGAAAGATGAGATGGTGTTAAAAATGAACACTCTCCATCTCTTCTTTAAAGTCATTGCGCAGACATAAAGTCCATAGCTGCACGCTCAAGGGAGAACAGCATTTTTGTCACCTTGATTCTTCCACTATTTCTAGAGGACTCTATGAATGAAGGATGTCTAGAAAGGAATACTTATGTGTCACTACCGACACTGATTTTTCTCAAAAACTAAGCTTCTTCCTGAAGAAAGAAGGGAAAAACTTTTATATGAGTTGACTCAGTCTTCCAATTGAAATCCGTTCCAAAATTGTTGAGGCATGTCATGAGAGAAATAAGCTCATTTCATGGAAGTTTTGTGGAAATTGAAAAGTACAAAACTCAGTAAATTCAGAGTCTGTCCCAGGGGAAAGAACTTTTGAGTGGAAGCTTGATAAATCGTTGAGAATAGGTCATTAGGAGTATGGAGGATTGGCAAGTATCTAATGTGAAAAAGAAAAGCCTTTTTACCTCTTTGCCCTGGAACATATCATGTGATGAAAACGCCTCCACCTGGAAACCTGACAGATAAGGTGAGAGCTGCAAGATTAAAATGCTTAAAGATACATCAGAAGGTAGGAAAATATATCCACAAAGTAGTAAAATGTTCAACCGAATCCTAATTCAATTGACATAAACCATTCCTGTGGCTATGGTTAATATTCTTCAAGGCGGTAGAAACTAGAATAAAAAGAAACTCCTGCTGGTCTAAATTTAATGAAGCTAATTTTGGAAAAGGAGATCTCTTAAAATAGAAAGAGGAGGAAACAACAACAACAACAACAAATTGATAGTCATGAAGATCCCTGGGAAAGCATTAATTGCTCAATGAGCAGGTATGGAAAAAGGTTACAACTCTGACACACATTTCCTGATTATCCACTTGTTCTGGTTGAAAAAAAAATGGTTCTTGGTTTATATACAGCTTCTGCAGGGACACAGTTAAATGCATTCTTGAATTTTAATTCCTCTACATGTTGTCTATAGTTTGTTAAGAACGACTTTGCATAATGAAGCAAACATTTTTGTATTATTCTCTGTTTTCAGCCAATCTGACATCAGCAATAACACTGATAACAGGCTTTTCTAAATCCATCTTGAATTTCTGACAAACCTGTGTCAAGATACTATTCTAGCCATTTTTTAATAACCTTCAGTAAGATTTTACGAGCTTGTGATATAACAGTGTCTTATACTTTTCACATTCAATCATAACAAATTCTGGATAGCGCTGAGAAGAGTGAGACTACTAGAACACTTAATTGAACTCATGTGAAAACTAGATCAGGAGACTGTTGTCTGAACAGAGCAAGAGAACACGGAATAGTTTAAAGTCAAGAAAGGTGTGCATCATGGCTGTATCCTTTCTGCATATCTGTTTAATCTCTATGCCAAATAAATTGAGAAACTGAATTTTATGAGGAAGAATGTGGCATCACGATTGGAGGAAGACTCAACAACAACTTGTATTAAGCAGATGATGCAACCTTGCTTACTGAAAGTGAGGAGGAATTGAAACACTTGTTGAAAAAACCCAAGAGCTACAACTGTCCTTGATTTTGCAGCAAGATTACAAAAGATCAAGGGTCATATGGGGATAGTCATATCTGACCTTTATCAGGTTCACAAAGGGGAACTGTCCCCATTCACAGCATCAATAGCACAAAACCAATTTTGATGAATTCAGACTTGTCTCCTATGTTCCCATAACTCTTTCTACAAATCTGAACACTGATCTTACTATATTGTTGGGTCCAAAATCTGATATGATAGTTCACTGGCCACATAGAACTATTTTGAAGAAGTTTAATAGTTATAATCCATATTAATAACAGAATATAATGAAGTCAGCTTCTGAAATGTGCACGCAGGCACCTCGCCCTTGATCTTTGTGGCTTTTGGACTTGTGTTCCCATTTTCTCAGCCCTGTCAATATTGGCCTCTCACCCCCAGTTGTCCAACAAAGTTCTTTCTCTTACCAATATTGATTCTCCCTGTCTCAAGACATCATCTCACATCAGGTCTCCAATTTGGCCATAGATGTCACTGTTATAGATATAGTGTAGCTGGAGCAAGGTATCCTACATTGTTGTGCTCTCTCTTCCAGTGATGCAAGAAGATGTGTCTCTGCTGCTAGAGCTATTCAATCTATTGGTGAGACTAGCCAAACTCCTCGTAAATTGTTGAGACTAGCCAATCCTCTTGTGGAATGATAGATAGCTAATGCTCTTGTGCGTAGGCTAACACACCGCATTCACATACCTTCTCATCTACATTGTTGTTGTTGATTGCCTTCTAGTCAAGCACGCCTCATAGAGACTTTATTAACAAAAGGCCTGAAGTTCCCCTACAACTATTGACATTTATCAAAGTTCATACCTATCTACATAGCTAAGTCAGACAAGTTATAACAAAAGATAAATTCCACAATAACCTTCAGTATGGATTGCATCTCAACAGCAGCAAAACAAAAATTCTCACTCTCAGGCCAATAGGTAACATTCTAATAGATGAGGATAGAAATTGTCAATGATTTCATCTTGCTTGGATCCACAATCTTAGTACCAGTGGTCAGGAAATCAAAAGACATGTTGCATTGGGAAAGTCTACAGTAAGGGACCTCTCTAAAGAGCAAGCGTGTCAGTTTAAAGACTAAGATGACCCTGAACCAAGCCATAATCTTTTCAATTATTTGCTCTGCTACTGAGAGTTAAACAGTTAACAAAAACACAGAAAAAGAATATGTCTTTGAGTTGTGGTGCTGGAGAAAATCACTGAGTATGCCATGGAGTGCCAAGAAAACAAATATATCTTGGAAAGAGTTCACCAAGGATGATCGTTAGAGGGAAGGATGGTGAAATTACATCTTACATACTCTGGACATATTGTTAGGAAGGTCCAGTCCTTAGACATATAAATCATACTTACAAATGTAGAGGATCAGTGAAGGAAGGCAAGACCCTCAAAAGATGTATTGACACAGTGATAGTAACAATGGACTCTAGTGTGGCAGAGGTGATTAGGATGGCACGATAGGGCAGGATTCTCATCTGATGTTTATAGAGTCACTATGAGTTGTACTGCACTCAACAACACCTAATAACATCGACACCAACTATTGGATTTCCTTTTTTCTAAAACAAAATAAATGTGAATCTCTTCCAGTCAGTTGGTCATATAGCTGTCCTTGAAATTTCTTGGTATAGACTACTGAACACATCCAGAGCTATCTGTGCTTGTTGAAAAATAGCAACTGAAATGACATCAATTCCAGAGAATCTGATTCCCCCTCCTCCAATGCCTTCAAAGCAGCTTGGATATCTTCCTTCTCTTTTAATGGTTCTTAATCATATGGTGACCTAAAATTAAGGAGCTGCACAGCCAACCTGAAGGCACACAGTTAAAAAGCCACCACATACTGTGTTGGAGAAGGATGGGCAACCTCCTACCACGCATTTTTAATGACTCTGGAAACCCATTGGAAAGTCAGCAACGGGATGGTTCTGATTAAAGGTGCAAAACAACATCAATCATATGCTCCTTACTCAAATGGTTCACTACCAGCCCATTCTTTTTGGTATAGTCCATCTTCTTTTGAGGCTTTCTGTTCATTCAATATTTTTCTTGACAGCATACGAATTGATTTATTTCAACAAACAGATGCTGCCCTGGATGTGCTCACCAAGTTGTGCCAGTAAATTTGGAGGACAGGCAGCTGGCCAACTGACTGGAAGAGATTGATATTTGTTCCCATTCCAAAGAAAAGTGATCCAACAGAGTGTGGAAAATATCAAACAATATCATTGGTATCACATGCAAGTAAGATTCTGCTAAAAATTATCCAAAAACATTTGGAACAATATGTCAACAGAGAACTGCCAGATGTGCAGGCTGGATTTAATTTACCAGGGATATTATAGCTAATGTAAGATGGATCTTGGCAGAAAGCAGAGAAGACCAGAAGAATGTCTATCTGTGCTTCATTGACTATGCAAAGGCTGTTGACTGTGTGGATCACAACAAGCC
>NW_006400198.1:480070-508818 GCF_000299155.1 Elephantulus edwardii | reverse complement strand
CCGTAAACATATTTCATCCAGTTTTTCTCAGTCTTACTCCCACCCCAATGCCAGCCTCATTCTACAACAGTGGGAATGAGTGTGTTTTGAGACAGCGGAGTTGGCACAGGATAGAACAGCGTTTAGGGCTCTTGTACATAGGGTTGCTATGAGACGCAAACGACTCGATGGTACATAACAACAACAGCAACCTTTCAGTATTGCAAGTTGAGGCTTGAATTTGTTATTTAGTCCATTCACTTTGAGAAATTCTTCTCTTTGTTTCCTAAGTTCAAATTTTTCCCACCTTTTATGATACTTTGCTTTATATTCTAAAGGTAATCTTTGAAATACTCTGCTCAGCTCTCTTCTGTATTTCTTCCTTTGTTTTGACTTCTTTATGTTCTAGTGGATGATTCAGAGTTTCTTCTTACATTCATTTTGGTCTTTCTTTTCTTTCCTATCAGTGTAATGGTCTTTTGCTTTTCTCATGAGCGTTATCTTTGATGGAATGCCACAGTTCCTCTTGTTTTCTGCCATTAGTGTTCAATGCATCAAATCTATCCTTAACATGTCTTAAAATTTAATTGCCATGGAGTAAAGGCCATATTCTGATTCTAATGAACTTATTTTAATTTTCTTCACATAAGTAATTGATGGTCTGTCCCATATTCAGGCCCTAGCTTGGTTTTTACTGCTCATCAGAGCTTTTCCATGAACTTTTTCCACAGCTATAGACAACCTGATTCCTGTATTGTCCATCAGGTGGGATCTACGTGTATTGTTACCATTTATGGTTTGTGGTGTTTTGTTTTGGTTTGTTTTGGTTTGGTTTTAACAAAAAGTATTTACAGTGAGAGAATCCTTGATTGAACAAAATGCTGTCATGATATCTCTTGTCTCATTTTTTGTCACCAAGGCCACATAATAAACAATAATTACACAACATGGTCAAGAGTGTAACAATAAATTCTAGAAATATCTCCCAGTTTTCCAGAATCTAGTAGTCAAAACTATCATGTATATTGTAAAAAAATTATTTTTTAAAATTATATTATTTAGGTGATTTATTCTTCACAGTAAATCTTTAAGCAAGACTATTTCTAGTCAATATTCCATAATATAAAAACTTGAACCTAAGGATGACAAAAGAAGAATTGATGCCTTCAAATTGTGGTGCTGAAGATTTTCGAACATACCATGGACAGCCAAGAAAGCAAACAGGTCTGTCTTTGAGAGGGTGAAACCAAGTTTTCCCTTGGAGGTTAATATTTTGAAGCTCCATCTCATATACTTTGGGCATGTAGCCAGGAGAGACCAGGCCTTGGAGAAGGACATCATACTTGGAAGGGGGGTGGGAGGGACACAAGAGAAGACCGCAGATGAGATGGATTGATACAGTATCTGGAGCAATGGGGGTTGGTGTTTTGGAATTAGTGAGACTGACTCAAGACAGAGTAGGGTTCAGGGCTTCTACACATAGGGTCACTATGGGTGGCTGGTAACTCAACGGCCATAACAACAAGGAGGTAAATTAACCAATCTCCATGCTGGAAAACACAAAACTAATAAATTGTAGACCTGGAATTTAAATTCAGGAAATTTAGGTGCAGATTTCCTGAAATTAAAGGAAATTAAATATTCACCTACCAACATTTGGTAAAAGTGGCAAGAATCTGCAATGCAATTTTGAAAGGGATGTGGTTCAAGGCCATCAGCTGCTCTGGGGAGGACGGGAAATCTCCTCCCATGTGATTAACTGCCCCTAAACGCCCATTGAAGGGTCAGCTATGGGTCGGTTCCGACTCTATGGTTTATAACACACTACATACACAACAAGCCTCTAGTAACTCTTCTGTGCTTTGGACTAGAAAGTAAAAGATAAAAATAAAAGTCACAGAGGTTGAAATTTACCTTCAAAACAAACAAATGCATTAAAAATACCGTTATGCAAATTTGTTGTTGTTGTTATGTGCCATCGAGTCGTTTCCGACTCATAGCGACCCTATGCACAACAGCCCTAAACCCTGCTCTATCCTGCGCCAACCGCACCGCCTCTGACACACCCATCCCGATTACCCCAGTCACCGAATCAATCCATCTCATAGAGGGTCTTCCCCTCCTGCGCTGTCCCTCCACCCTCCCAAGCATGATGTCCCTCTCCAAGGACCCGTCCCTCCTGGCAACATATCCAAAGTATGTCAGATGAAGCCCCAGAATCCTTGCCTCCAAGGAGTAGCTTGGTTTAATCCTCTCCAAGTTGAATCTGTTTGTTTTCCTGGCAGTCCATGGTACATTCAGTACCCTTCTCCAGCACCACAGTTCAAAAGCATCAACTCTCCTTCTGTCCTCCCTAGTCATTGTCCAACTCTCTGATGCACAACAAGCGATTACAAAGACCATGGCCTGTATCAGGCACACCTTAGTCTCCAGAGAGACACTGTTGCTCCTGAGTACCTTAGAGAGGTCCCTAACAGCAGACTTTCCCATCGCGATACGCTTTTTGATTTTCTGACTGCTGGTGCCAAGAGTGTTGACCGTGGAGCCGAGCAAACTGAAGCTGTGAATACTCTCAATCTCTTCCTCATCCATCCTGACACTGCCAATTGGTCCAGTGGCGAGAATCATTGTCTTCTGGACATTGGTCCATACTGAAGGCTGCAGTCCCTGACCCTTCGCAGCAAGTGCATGAGGTCCTCCTCAGTTTCAGCAAGCAGGGTTGTGTCATCTGCATAACGGAGATTGTTAATAGATCTTCCACCAATCCTGATGCCATAATTCTCCTCATAGAGCCCAGCCTCTCGGATAATCTGCTCTGCATACATGTTGAAAAGGTATGGAGACAGGATGCATCCCTGGCGTACACCCTTCCCAATTTTGAACCATGCAGTGTTACCCTGCTCTGTTCTCACTACTGCCTCTTGGTCCAAGTATAGGTTTCGTATTAGCACAATTCTGGGATTCCCATTCTTCTCAGAGTCAGCCACAGTTTGTTATGATCCACACAGTCAAATAGACAAAAGTAGGAGCATTATCTTTTTCCAAAATATCACCAGTGCTTTATTAGTTTGTCATATTAATTTATTATAGCATTTTGCTTACTATTAAAGATTCATAGGCTAAATATGTAATATACAGATTATAATAAGTTTAATTGTATTATTATTGTAAAAATTTATTTTTTTGCATTCTAATTCAGTAGTAACCGACAAGGTGATTGGGATTAATTTCTCCACTAAAAACAATATGAAAAGTCTTGACACTAAAAAATTTAACAAAACTAAGAAAAAAATTAACAGAAATAAAATCAAATTTAGAGACTTTTTGGGGGGGAAACATGAATTTCAGAAGCAAAGAGAAGTTTCTGATTTAAATGTCATTCTCTAATTCAGTATTGTATTTTGTGATTTTTATTTAAGATAATTATTTGTAGGAACATAAATGTTTCCAATTTTCTTTGCTTTTTATACTTATTGTGTTATAGGACTTAACTACTAAAAATAAGTATCTAAAAGACATTATTTTGAAAACAAGAAAGCAAAATTCTATTATAACCCTTAAATAATTTTCCCCTCTATTCTGTTTTTCTGATTTCTAAGATGGTCAAAGAAAAAGATATCAGTACTGAAAACTTCATGTGAATTTCTTTCTTTTATCAAACCTATAAATTGCTTCTTTACACTATGTAAAGTAATACAGAAGCAAGATTCCTTTCAGATATACATTCTGGTTTGGACTAATACGGCAAGTAGAAAGAGATTTCTATGTTAAACTGATTTCTCCTCTGATGTTAAACTACCTGAATAAATCTTGACCTTGCAAAGCAAATCTTGATTGCTTGCTAGCACAGAACTGCTCATGTACAATAATCTTTATGATAAGATCTATGACCTTAAATCACATTTTAATGGGAATAAAAGGAAGAATATAAAACAAAAAATGTTGAATTATTTAATGATTTTTTTACTAAGAAAGTATCAACATGCTGAACATAAAGCAAATGTGTGAAATTATATTGGGTACATGTTAAAATTAAGGGTCATTTCATTATTTACCAAACATCTTAGGTCAGTAAAAGTAACCTGAGTTTCAATTCAGGAAAAGTAACGTTTAGTTTCAATTCACAATTTACAACTGAAAATAAATCCTCCATGGATAATATAAATCATGTCTTTTACTCTGAGACTTGCAAAGTTCTGAAAAGGTTTCTTCAATCAAGTGTAAATAAAACAGTACCTCTTAAGTCAATAATAAATGAATGTTGAAAACTCCAAGATAAATATTAAAATATTTCTTAATAGCAGAATGCTTTCTAAATTTCTTTTCCTGTAATTTTATCCCTTTTAAAGGAAGGCAACATGGCAAAGGATCACCAAATCTACATATATATCACTCAGAGTTGGTTGGGGATTTTTAATTCTCTTTTCCAAGTAAATCATAAACTAACAGTTACAGAAATAGCCATCTATGTAGCAGTGGCTATTGGGATTAATAATACGTTAAAATACCTTTCCATTTTTTTTTATCCAATGTAAACACCTCATGAAAGAAACACTGTCTTAGTCACATTCGCAGGACATGAACAATAAATATGAAGCCCAAGAAATATTTATTGAACTACACTTAGTCTTAAAAGTAATTTCATTCCTATTTACTATCCTCTAAAATTAAATTACAACAAAATATCATAACTCTTGTTTCTATTTGTGTGACTTAAAATGGAAAGGGCTATATATGGGGTTGTTGTTGTTGTTGTTGTTAAGTGCCATCGAGTTGCTTGCAACTCTGTTCTATCCTGTGACAACTTTGCCATCTCAAACACACTCATTCCCACCACTCCACTCACAGAATCGATCCATCTCATCAAGGGTCTTCCTCTCCTGCGCCATTCCTCCAGTCTCCCAAACATGATGTCCCTCTCCAAGGACCAGTCCCTCCTTGCAACATGCCCAAAGTATGTCGGACGAAGCTTCAGAATCCTTGACTCCAAGGAGCACTCTGGCTTCAGCCTCTCTGGGACAAAGCTGTTTGTTCTCCTAGCAGTCCACGGTACATTCAACACTCTTCTCCAGTACCACAACTCAAAGGCATCAGTTATCTTTCTATCATCCCTATTCGTTATCCAACTCTCCAATGTTGATTATGCAAAGGCTTTTGTCTGTGTGGATCACAAGCTATGGCTGACTCTGAGAAGAATGGAAATCCCAGAATATTTAATTGTGCTAAAGTCTGCTGTTAGGGACCTCTCCAAAGTGCTGAAGAACAGTGGTGTCTCTCTGGAGACTAAGGTGCGTCTGATACAGGCCATGGTCTTCGCAATCACCTGTTATGCATCAGAGAGTTGGACAAGGACCAAGGATGATAGAAGGAGAACTGATGCCTTTGAGCTGTGGTGCTGGAGAAGAGTACTGAGAATACCGTGGGCTGCTAGGGAAACAAATAGATTTGTCCTGGAGAGGGTTAAACCGGGTGGCTCCTTGGAGGCAAGGATTCTGAGGCTCCGTCTAACTTACTTTGGACATGTAGTGAGGAGAGACCGGTCCTTGGAGAGGGACATCATGCTTGGGAGGGTGGAGGGACGGCGCAGGAGAGGAAGGCCCTCTACGAGGTGGATTGATTCAGTGACTGGGATAATTGGGATGGGAGTGTCAGAGACAGTGCGATTGGCACAGGACAGAGCAGAGTTTAGGGCTGTTGTACATAGGGTCGCTATGAGTCGCAGGTGACTCGACGGCACATAACAACAACAGCAACAATGTGAAACCTATACTTGGACTGAGAGGCAGTCATCAGAACAGAGCAGGGAGACACTAGATGGTTCAAGATCAAGAAGGGGGTCTTCAGGGACGTATTTTGTCTCCAGACCTTTTCAATCTGTATGCAGAACAGATCATCTGAGATGCTGGGCTATATGAGGAGGAATGTGGCATCAGGATTGGTGGAAGAATCATCAACAACCTGAGTTATGTGGATAACACAACCCTGCTTGCTGAAACTAAGGAGGACCTGAAGCACTTGCTGCAGAAGGTCAAGGATTGCATCAGTATGGATGGTGATGAGATTGAGATAGTTAACAGTTTTAGTTTACTTGGCTCCACAGTCAACACTCTTGGTAACAGCAGCCAGGAAATCAAGAGACGAATTGCATTGGGAAAGTCGGCTGTGAGGGACCTCTCTAGAGTACTGAAGACCAGGCTGTTGACTAAGGTGCACCTGATCCAGGGTACAGTCTTTGCAATTACATGCTATATACAAGGTAGAGAATTATAATTGGTGTGATTAAGAATCTTCAAGTCAGTTTTGATTACTTACAGCCCACTGTGCAAAACTTAGATCAATTCTATTATCTTCTTAAAAGTTATCATTTCCTTCTCTTATAGAAATCCAATTCATAGCAGCCCTAGGAACAAAAGATCTGAAGCCTGTTTCTATCCTGTGCCATGCTCACACTTCTTGGCATACAACAGCCCATAGCAACATTTATCATGTAATCCTTCCGGTTGGGTGTCTTCCTCTCCTTTGTCAACCCTCCACCTTTTTCATTATCATGTCCTGCTCCAAGGAATAACACCTCCTAGCAATATGCCCAAAGTATGTCAGGCGATGCCTCATCATTCTAGCCTCCAAACAGCACTCTGGCTGCATCCTCCCCAGTAACAATAGTCTCAAGTATTTCAGAGTTGATAATACAAAATAGGTCTGGTTTCAGATTAGTTTTTCAGAGAGTTACTATGAGTAATAGTAAACTCAAATCACAGAGTTGCACTATTTGGTGAGTACAGAGAGAGTAAAGGAAATGGGAAAGATCCAATGGGAACCTGAAACGTAATAGTGGGTGTAATTCAAAGGTGATTAAGTGTATAAAACACAATGAATAGGAATGATTATATGAAACACATGAAGAATAGTGTAAAACACAATGTATATAAACTTTGTGAGCAAACTAATATGAAATAAAATTATATTTATTAGATCTCATAACAACAACTATAATATAAAAATTAATTCTTTCTTCCTCTGAAATCACCTTCTGAGCCACTCCGCATTCTAAGCCCTTCCTCCTTAGAGCCTTACCCCTCAGAGACCCTTCTCCCCTGAAGTCTCCTCCTCTCAATTCCTCTCCCTCTAAGCTCTTTTTCCTCTGAGTCCCTCCCCTACGAAGACCTTTCCCCATTCTGAGTCTCTACCCCCTAAGCCTGTCTCCGTTTAAGCTCCTTCTCTCTGTAACACTCCCCATGAAAGAAAGAAAGAAAGAAACATCCCTTCTTCAGTTTTACTTATTCATTGTCCAACATCAACATACATATGAAACAACTAAAATACCATGCATTGCTTGATTTATGTGCATCTTAGTCCGTAAAGTGGCATTCTTACTTTTTAGCATTGTATAGAGATCCTTCACAGTAGAGATGTCTAATGCAATACATCTTTTGATATATTTACTATTATTTCTTCCATGAGTGTTGATTATGGATTCAAGTAAAAGGAATTTTTGACAACTTCAATCTTTTCTCCATTTGCTGTGATGTTTAAGCGAACAAAAAATGCTTCAGTTGTGAAGATTTTGCTTACTTGGTGTTGAAATATAATTCATATTTGAAGTCTTTGATCTTTATCAATAAGTATTTCAAGTGTTCTTCATTTTATGCAAGAAAAGATATTTGATCTGTATATTACAGGCTGTTGATGATAATTTTTCCAATCCTGTTGGTCTTTTTTTAAATTCAATGTATCATATTATTTGTTCACTGTACAGTGCAGATATATATGGTAAAAGAATGCAATCCTGGTACACAGACTAACACACACTAGGAAGCAGGGCAGGCCCATCCACTTCTGAAATAACAGATCTTTAAAAAATACTGTGAAAACAGCTAGAACAGTACATATACAAAAGACACAATCCTGGTACACATTTTTCTTTATTTTAAGCCATTCAGTGTTCTCTGGCTCCATTTAGACAATAACTTATTGGTGCAGGTATAGATTTTGTATAAGCATAGTTAAGTGTTCTGGAGTTCCCATTCATCTCAATGTTAGCCATAGTTTCTTATGATCTACACAGTCAATAAATATAGACAGATGTTCCTCTGATATTCTTTGCTTGCAGTCAAGATCTATCTGACATCAGCAATGATATGCTTAGTGCCACAGCCTTTTCTAAACCTAACTTGAACTATGTTCTCTGTCTGTCCACCATGGGTGACCCTGCATGCAGTTTAAAAACTAGTGGAAAGATTCTAGAATAGCAACAAGCAGCACACAACCTACCATCTACAGCACAATAAACTGACAAACAAATTGTATATGCGTGTGTGTGTGTGTGTGTGTGTGTGTGTCAGAGAGAGAGAGAGAGAAAGAGTGAGTAAGGAGTTGTGTTGTCAATTGAAAAGCAGTCAATTTGAATCCACTGGCTCGGGAGAGAGAGGAGTTTCTAAAATATCCCACTTGATTTACAACCTCTGAAAAGCTGCTAGGACAACTCTAGTTTGTTCTGAATAGATGGTAATGAGTGAGGAAGACACACACACATACAAATGTGGAGTGACCTAGTATGGTAGATGTGGTGCTGCCAACCCAAGGCAGGTGGAATCCAGCAGCTGCTCAATGGGAGAAACACGGACAATCACTTCCCATGTGAATTATAGCTTCTAAAACCTGCTGAAGGTTCACCTACAAGTAGGTTAAGACTTGACACACATAACAACAATAACATATAGATGGTATTTGCATATTGCTAGAGAGGATGAAACCAGGCTGCTCATTGGAGGCAAGTATTTTGAAACTTGATCTCACATACTTTGGACATGTGGCCAGAAGGGACCAATTCCTGGAGAAGGACATCATGCTTAGAAGGGTGGAGGGACAGCACAGGAGAGGAAGACTCCAGATGAGATGGACTGACACAGTAACTGGGATGATGAAGGTATGTGTGTCGAAGACAGTAAGACTGGTTCAGAATACAGCCGAGTTCAGAGCTATTTCACATAATGTCGCTATGACTCGCACGCAGGTAACTTGATGGCCCGTAATAATAACAACAGATATATGGCATTCATATTAAGTGGTAGTAATATACAGAAAAATATTTTATCCTTTAATCATCAATTTATCTGTAAAGTGTATGAAAAATGACAATTGTGTGCCTGGTACTATGTTACCTGTAAGATTATATTGATAAAAGGTAATTTCTGAATTCAAGAACATCTCTTTCTATCTCTAGTTCACAATTTCTCTCTATTTTATTTTTTAAATATCATGCCTATTTGTCCTTTATTGACTATGCGGATCATAACGAATTATGGCTCACATTGAGAAGAATGGGAATCCCAGAAAACTTAAGTGCTCCTTCCAAACTTATACATAGACCCAGAGGCAAACAGGACAAGGGAACACTATCTGGTTTTAAATTAGGAAAACTGTGTATCAAGGTTGTATTATTTCTCCATATGTATTTAATCTGTATACTGAGCAAATTATTTGAGTATCTGGAGTCTATGAAGAAGAATGTTGAATCAGGACTGGAGGAAAATTTATCAGTAACCTTCATTATCTGATGATACAACCTTGCTTGGATCCACAAAAGCTTTATAAGAGTAATTGTTTCGGAAAATGGAGACATGGTCTTATAAATAACGCCTGAAAAACAGGAAGAAATGATTGAGGGTAAGGATGAAACTTCAGAAGAGATCCAGAATTAGTTTAAAATGAGAGATAGTTTTAGGAACTCCCTAGGAGATTGTAAATATTATCAGGAAGTTTTCCTCCAAAAGTTAGAAAATGCTTTGTGCTCCTCACCCTAGGTGAGATGGTGTCTGGAGTTTTGTTTGGACATGAAAGAGAGAGCAGCCAAGAACCCTTGAGAACTTAGAAACATTCAGCTTTGTTTGTGAATCTGAGTTCGCCTCATATTAGGCTTCTTTAGATCACATCAACCTCCCTCGGTGTAATAGAAGCATATGTCGTCTTATCTTTATATTCCTCTTGTGCCAAACTTAGTGTGTTGGAGAGTAGGGGCTCATTAAATTAAGGCGCCGAAGAGAAAGAATTTCAGAAACAGCAGGAAGACTGCATAAAAATAATGATCTTTGCTTCACAGTGAGAAGCAATATAGAATGGGTTGAGAGCTAAATAAATTACTTTTATCAAGTTGAGTGTCACCAAGTGAAAGCCGTTTCTCTAAAGCGAGGACTGGGGACGTGCAGGAAGCATGTCTAGGCAGAGATGCCAAGAGTTGAGAAAGGTGAGAAAGGAGTTAAAGAATGAAAGGACTTTCACTGTAATAAAATCTCCAGCTGGGGGGAAAAAAATAAAACTTTTTTGAAGGGAAGCATGTATTAACCTTTTGAGTAAAAAGAAAATAAGTAAAACTATCCTGGGAAAGTAAACCAATAGCTCAGATAAATGTTTTCACAAACTAAGCAATCTTGAGGAACAATTGTAACAGTAGCAATTTTTCCTTCTTTACTCCTTCTATTTTAGAGGTATAAACTCTAGGCCTTAGGAATGTGAAGTTTTTGGAATGAGATTCTAAATGCCAGTTGAGTGTATTTCAACTCATTACAATCTTATGTGTGTCAGAGCAGAACTCTGCTCCAATAGGATTTGAGGGATAAAATTTTAGAAGTAGATCAGCAGCTTCTCATCTTGTATGGTTGAATCTAACCTATTGGTTAATGATTTAGAATGTTGATATATTTGAACCACTCAGAGATTTCAAAAAGGAAGGAAAAAAAAAAAGCAAACTCCAAAACAAACCAACAGAAACCAACTTGCCACACAGTTGATTCTAAATCACAGCGACCAGACAGGAGGGAGTCGAGTTACCCCAGGGCTTTCTAAGTTTACTTGTCTTTCTAGAAGCACACTGCCATATTTCCTCTCCCTTGATGCAGCTGGTGAGTTTGAACTACTGACCTTATGGTGAAGACTTGAGCACTGAACTACTATGGTTCCACTGAACTACTGTGGTTTAAAGACTCTTAAAAAGAAAATAAGATCCTTAATGCCAATTTTTTGGAAGGAGAAGTGGCATCCTCTTCTGTAATAGCTTGCTTCCAGAAACCCTATGAATCTGGAGAGAGGAAGAAAGACACCCAAGCGTCAAGGACTCTCCTTCATAGTGTCACTATGAGCCGCCTGCGACTTGACGGCACTTAACAACAAATGCCAATTTTATTTTTTTTTTCCTGTGAACCATATATACAATATAAACTAGAGAATCTCAAACATTGTTGTTATTGTGCCATTGCATCAGTTACAACTCAAAGTGATACTATGGACAATGAGAATGAAACCAGCCCTATCCTGTGCCATCTTCACCATCTTCAACACACTTGAGCCCATTGTTAGAGTTACTATGTCAAACCATCTCGCTGAGGGTTTTCCTCACAGTGGTTCAATGAAACCACAGAAAAATCTATGGGTCCTTAAAAAAGGTATTCTCAAATTCAAACTCTAGTGATTCTTGTATTTTTTAAATCTGAGTTCAACTCTGGACTCTAGGTTTTTAATACATTTCCCCCCCATACATTTCACCCAGAGGAAAGTTTCTACTCCAATTGGTCTCTTCATCTAGGGCCCTGTGTGCTTATGACAAAAGAATGAGAATGGTAAGAAATCTTGACATTTAAAGCATGCTACATTAATAATTTAATTGCCAAATATAAAAATAAATACAAATTTTCCAGTCTATATCCTTCAATTGCTCTATTACCTTAGAGGCAGTAAGCAATGTCCATTTTTGGCATATATTCCCGTGTTTCTGACCCATAGAGACATTAACAGGGAAGAGAGTGACTCAGTACTTTCATTACCAATCTGTTCATGTACAGATTTTTTTAAGCAACTTAAACTGAGAAAATTTCAAAAAATTGTTAAAAGAAAGCAAAGAGCGTAGCATAGTTGTTGAAAAGCTAATTTTCTGATTATGCGAGAGAAAAGTTTGAAAGTTCAGAGTACATACACACAGTAGCCCCAGATCTTATATTGTAGAACTGACAACTATTTAAAATTATTAAGGCAGGGAGAGGGGGATTCTATCTTTTTCAGTTGAGGGAAAACAATTCAAATCACATTAAAGCTTTCAGAATCATCTATATACTATTACAATCCTTTAATGTTCAGATACACATTCTGGATTACACACACACACACACACACACACACACACACACACACACACACACACGAAGAGACACATATTTAAAAGAGAAGGATATGTTTTGCAATTGATGAACGTGAGTATATTTAGTGTAATTTGTTTCTCATGAGTGCTCAAACTCATTCCTATCAAGTCAGAATTGACTCACAGCTGACCCTCCAGGGGGCTTCTGAAGACTAATTTGCACCAGAGGAGACTGACATTTTTCTCAGGCTAAATCATAGGTGAATTGGAACTGCCAGAGAGACGCCACCTTTACATTAGGAGAGCAACTCCCTACAGACTATGCCACCAGAGCTCCCCATGGACACTACTATTAAATCAGCAGTGCATTTTGCTACTAATGACACATTAGAACTGAGAGAAGAAAAAAATAACATTAACAGTTGCTGCTTGACTTTTCTGGTTAACAAAAAATTATGCTGTATTTTCAAGCTATAAACTTAGTCCTTGAAGTTATGTGCCAGGAAGCCGAGTACATCTCATAGCCCCTATGGACCACGGATCTGAACCCCATCTTATCCTGTGCCATCTTCATATCCTGACATACTAGAGCTCATTTGGGTAGTAACTGCGTCAGTCTACCTGGTTGGGGGTCTTCCTCTCCTTTGCCGACACTCTACGCTACCAAGAATGACTGGAATTTAAAAGTTGGAAACAGTGAAGAAGGAATAGTAGTTGAAAAATATGGGCTTGGTGATAGAAATGAGGCTGAAAATAGAATGACTGGATTCTGTATTTTCAATGATTTCTTCATTGCAAATATCTTTTTTTATAAGACTCAAAAGATGACTTTACACATGGATCTCACCAGAGGGGTTACATATTAACCAGATTGACTACATTTGTGGAAGAAATTGTTGGAGAAGTACAATATTGGCAGCCAAACTAAGCCATGGGCAAACTATGGGCCAGACCATCAATTGCTCATATTCAAGTTCAAATTGAGGCCAAATAAAATGAAAAGAAGTCCACAAGAACCAAGATATAATCTTAAATCTATTCTATCTGAATTTCAAGTTCATCCTAGAAATAGATGTGAGGCATTGAACACCAATGATTGAAGACCAGATAAGTTGTGGGATGATATCAAGGATATCATTCATGAAGAGAGCAAAAGGTCATTACAAAAAAGGAGGAGAAAGAAAAAAAAAATTGAAATGGATGTCAGGAGAGACTATGAAAATTGCACCAGAGCATCGAGAAGCCAAAACAAAGGAAAATTATGATGAAGTAAAAGATATGAAGAGAAGATTTAAAAGGGCAGCTGAGAAAACAAATAATGGAATGTGCAGAGAACTGGAATTGGAGAATAAAAAGAGATCTCGCTCTGCATTTCTCAAACTGAAAGAAATGAAAAATAGTAGATAACAGTAATGATGGAGGAAGTGGAAGCTGAATTATTGCACTGGCAAAAAATTAGGCCCCAGGAATTGAAGAGATACCAATTAAATTGTTTCAGTTAACAGATGCAACCTTGGATACACTCACCAACGTATGCCAGAAAATTTGGAGGATGGCCACAAGATTGAGAGAGGTCCATATTTGTCCTCATTCCCAAGAAAGTGATCCAAATGAATGTGGAAATGATCAAACAATATTATTAATAACACATGCAAACAAAATACCGCTGAAGATTATTCAAAAACAAATAGAACACAGATAGGGAACTGTCAGAAGTTCAAGTAGGATTTAGGAGAAATCATGGCACCAGACATATCATTGGTGATGTCAGATGGGTCCTGGCTCAAAGTACAGACTACCAGAAGAATGTCTATTTGTTTTTCATGACTATGCAAAGGTGTTTAACTGTGTGGAACATAACAAGCTGTGACTGACATTGAGAAGAAAGGGAATTTTAGAGTATTTAATTGCGCTTATAAGAAACCTATACCTGGACCAGGAGGCTGTTGTGAGAACAGAGCAGGGAGACACTGCATGGTTTATAATTAAGAAGGCAGTATGTCAGGTTTATATTCTCTCTCAATACCTATTCAATCTGTACTCTGGACACATTATTTGAGAAACTGAGCCCTATAAAGAAACTTAGTCCTAGAGAAATGAAATTTCTTACAAGTAAAAGAAGAACTAGGGGAAAGGGTAAGATTGGGATAAATAAATAATCCCATTTAGCTCTGTAAAAACAAACCGGGCTTGTTTTCACTGAGAGGATTACAAATCCTTGTACTCTTCCAAAGTTTTTGAGATTATTAATCTTTATGCGAGGACCCAGCCTATCATTCTGTCAAGGAGATATGTGTTCAAACAAGTGGATTTAAACTGTCAGTCTTCCAGTTAACAGTCTACTCATTTAATGTCACTGGGCAACCCAAAAGACATAGCTGTTTCCTTACTCACTCAGTTCCTACACACTCAGAAAATTTTGCCTTTGTCTTTCTAAATTGACAACATTAAGCCACAAAAATTAATAAATTAACTTGAAAGAAAAATGTCAAACTGTTCTACATGTGACCAATTTGGATTTCATATTCACTTTTGTCCAGTGCAAAATGACAAGTATTAACAGTGTTAGACTCCACTCTTATGGACTCCTTATAGGCAGGCTGCTACATGCTTAGGAATTTTGCAATACACGTGTCACATTTTTAGTAGTTCAAATTTGCCGATGGTGAGAGTATTTCAATATCAAACAACACTCACTGTTAAGTGAATTCCCATTCTTAGCAAATCATAATCAGTGTTCACCTGTATGGATACTGAATCAGCAGACCACTCCGAAAAACCCTCTAGTCTTCCACTTGATTCCAATGCATCGCCACTCTATAGACAGAGTAAAACTTCTCTAGGTGATGAACATTTAGGAACCGGACTACCACATCTTTCTCTGGTGGAGCAGCTGCTGATTTCAAACCACAAAACTTTCTGCAGCAGTTGAAAGCTTAAACCAACATTCCACCAGGGCTTCTATTATAATGTAGAAACTGGCAAATGTTTCAAAGGAGGCCTTTTTATTCCTCTGATAGCCAATTTAATAGCACATCAAACACACAAAAAAATGCTACAGTGAAATGTTTGCATTACAAACCCTGCTGCTTTCCAGTCAACTCATAACAACAAAGCAGAACAGAGTAGAATTGCCAAGAGGGTTTCCAAGTCTGTAAATTTGTAAGGATAAACGATAAATTTGTATCAGATAAAAAGTTTAGGGGAGGGAATAATATCTTTAATTAATAAATATTGATTCTTGATTGCATGTTTGATCGATATCTGACTGTAAAAGTTGGTAGAAACCTTCCATTTCCTCCTTTTGGGCTCTAGTTGTCAGTGCGTATATTTGAATGATAGTGGTATTCACTGGACTTTTTTGTATGCATATAGATATTACCCTGTCACTCACCACATTGTATTTCACGATGGATCTAGAAATCACTTTTTTAATTATGAAACCAACCCCATTTTTTTTCACCTTTGCATCCCCGGCATCGTAGATCATATGATCATCCAATTCAAAATACTCCATGCCATGCCATCTCATTTCGCCAATACCTAGTATGTCAACACTTACATGTTCCATTTCTTTCTTAACAATGTCCAATTTTCCTACATTCATACTCCTCACATTCTACATTCCAATCACTAGTGTCTGTTTACAGCTGATCCTCCTTCTTTGTGTTTTCATATCTGAGATCTCAGTATCAATTGCCAAGTCTGATAGTCTAGGTGTGCTCTATTGTACATAGGGTTTTTGCTGCCCTGGATGTACTCACTAAGTTATACCAAAAAATCTGGAGGAGAGCCAGCTAGCCAAGTGACTAGAAGAGATCAATATTTGTACTCATTCCAAAGACAGATGACCCCACAGAGTGCGGAAATTATTGAACAATATCGTTAATATTACATGCAAGCAAGATTCTGCCGAAAATTATTAAAAAATGACTGGAGCAACATGTCAACAGAGAACTGCCAAATGTGCAGGCTGGGTTTAGAAGAGGTTGTGGTACTAGGGATATTATAGCTAATGTCAGATAGATCTTGGGAGAAAGCAGAAAGTACCAGAGAAAAGTCTCTCTGTTCTTCATTGACTATGCCAAGGCTTTTGACTGTGTGAATCACAACAAGCTATGGTTGACTCTGAGAAGAATGGGAATCCCAGAATATTTGATTGTGTCTATGTGAAGCTAATACTTGGACAAAGACACAGTTGTCAGAACAGAGCAAGGAGACACTGCATGGTTCAAAACAGGGAAGGGAATCTGCCAGGGATGTATTCTGTCTCCATACCTTTTCAATCTATATGCAGAACAGATCATCCAGGATGCTGGGCTGTACAAGGAGGAATGAGGCATCAAGATTGGTGGAAGATTAATCAACAGCCTGCATTATGCAGATGACACAACTCTGCTTGCTGAAACTGAGGAGGACCTGAAGTGCTTGCTGCAGAATGTCAAGGCCTGCAGCCTTCAATATGGGTTGAAGCTCAACATCAACAAAACAAAGAGTCTCACCACTGGGTCAATTGGCAGCATCATGATATATGGTGAAGATGTTGAGATAGTTTTAATTTACTTGGCTCCATAGTCAACCAACTTGTGGTACCAGCATCCAGGAAATCAAGAGACAAATTACATTGAGAAAGTCAGCTGTTGGGGACCTCTCCAGATTGCTGAAGAGCAATGATGTCAGGCTTGAGACTAAGGTGTACCTGATCCAGGATACATTGTGTGCTATGCATCAGAGAACTGGGAAGTAACTAGGAATGATAGAAAAAGAATTGATGCCTTTGAGCTCTGGTGATGGAGAAGAGAGTTGAATATATCATGGACTGCTAGAACAAATAGGTTTGTCCTGGAGAGGGTGAAACCAGCCTGCTCATCGGAGTCAAGGATTCTAGAGTTACGTCTGACATACTTTGGGCATATTGCAAGGAGGGACTGGTCCTTGGGCAGGGACATCATGTCTGGGAGTGTGGAGGGACAACGCAGGATAGGAAGGCCCTTGATGAGGTGGACTGATTCTGTGACCGGAGTGGTAGGAGTGAGTGTGTCGGAGAAAGTGAAGTTGGCACAGGATAGAGCAGGATTTGGGGCTCTTGTACATACGGTCACTATGAGTTGTAAGCAACTCGACGGTACTTAACAACAGCAACAACAATAAATATTGATACACTGACTGGATTGTCATTTACAAAATATATAAACCTTTTATGTTTACACTTTTAGAAATTATCTGAAAAACACATGCAACTCTATTGGTGGAATGGAATTAACCCTTTAAAAGAAATTCCTGCCCCCCAATAGTTATGACACAGATCAGAACGTTATCAATTTGCTGTCATTTTGAGACATTTTCCTGTAAATGTTTCAAAAAAATATGTAATCTTAATATAACTAAATGAAATATAAATTGAAATTTTAACTATAAAACACACTGACATAAGCCATAGTATTCTAGTCCTAATATAGTGGTTATAATTTACAAAAAAAGCACCTCGCTCTATCTGTTGTAGGTCTGCACAAAAGGCAGTAGATCATCCAGCAGACATGTTCATGTGAAGATGAATTCTTGTAGATCCCTCAAGGTACAAAATAACATTCCCTCACTGTTGAAATCTAACTGCCTGCTGTAAGGAAAACAGATCTCTGTGAACCCTGAACTGGGGATAAAGGATAAAATGTGTGACTTTTTCCCAAGATTCTTATGAGAATGCTTTGAAGATTTTTAAACATTCAATTAAATGACAACAAACAAAACATGCTTCAAAGCATTGAATTGAGAGCAACCTTGAGACTAAATGTGTCATGAATATCTTAGTCTAGATTATACAACTTTCATAAATATTAAAGAATGCATTTCTGAGGAACGTCATAATATTCACATAATTGTTTCTAAACTAAATAATAAACATTTCTAGAAGATAAGAATACTTGCGTTAGCCTATTTTTCATAACAATCTCACAGTGTAGTTATTATTTTCCCATGTTAGAGACAAAAAATTACCTTGTGTGAACATTCCATAACTTCTCAATCCATTTATTTGTTGGTGAGCATTTATGCTATGTCTATTTTTTTTGTTTTTATGAATAATTCTGCTATAAACATAGGTGTGCACATCTCTACTTGTATCTCAGATTGTATTTCCTTGGCATATATTCCTGGCAATAGAATGGCTGAGTCTTATGGGATTTCTATCTTCAGAGGAAATATCAGACCGTCTTCCACAGTGTTTGTACCATTTTAGAATCCCACTAGCAGTGCATAAGAGTTCTAATCTCCTACTAGCCTCTACAGTATTTATTTATTTAGGTTGTATGGTTAAATTGTGCTAGCAAGCTAGAGTGAGATAGTATAACATTGTTATTTTGATTTGTATGTCTGTGATTGCTAGTGATTTTTAACATTTCTTCATGTCATCTAAATGTTCTCATTTGTCAAGAGTGTTTTTCACATCAATACTCTTGGAACCATCTGTTAGGAAATCAAAAGACAAATTGTACTGGGAAAATTTGCTGTCAGGGATCTCTACAGAGCACTGAGAAGCAACGATGTCAGTCTAGAGACTAAGATGGGCTTGATCCAGGCCATGCTCTTTGCAATTACTTGTTATGCATCAGAGAGCTGGACAATGACTAAGTACAACAGAAAAAAGAGTCAATGCTTTTGATTTGTGGTGCAGAAGGAGAGTCTTGAACATACCAGGGACTACCAGTAAAACAAATAGGCCTATCTTGGAGAGGGAAGACCCACTTCATATACTTTGGGCATGTGCTCAGGAGGGACTAGTTTTTGGTGAAGGACATCATGCTTGGAATGGTGGAGGGACAAGAGAGGAAGACTCAAGACTCGGGATGGGATGGATTGATTCAGTATCTGGTATAATAGGAGTAAATATGTCGGAGTCAGTGAGACTGGCTTAGGATAGGGCAGACTGCAGAGCTGTTGTACAGAGCTATGAGTCACAGGCAACTTGATAGCACATAACAACAACAACCTATTGAGACTAGTTTGAGCATGTAGATTACTTTTGGTAGAATTGCCATTTTCACAGTATTGATTCTTCCTACCCATTAAAAGGAATATGTTCCATTTAGTTAGGTCTCTAACAGTTTTTGTTGAGTCTTTGGGGTTTTACGTGTACATTAGCATTACTGTCTGCATATAACAACAGTTTCACCACCTGTTTGTCAATTTGAATGCCTCTTATTTCCTTCTCTTGCTTTACAGACCTAGCTGGAACTTCCAATACAGTATTGAATGGGAGTGGTGATAATGGTAATCCTTGCCTGGTCACTGTTCACAAGAAGAATGTCCTTATCTTTTCCCATTGAGAATGATGTTGGCTTTTGTTCTGTGTGTTTACTTTCCACTAATAGAGGAAATTCTTCTCTATTCTTATTTTTCTGAGTGTTGTAATCAGGAAGGGGTGTTTTGTCAAAGGCCTTCACTGTATCAATTGATAGGATTATGTGGTTCTTGTTCTTTAGTGATGTGATACATTAAGTGTGGTATATTCACACAGTGGAGTACTATGCAGCACTAAGGAACACTGATTTTTGTAAAATATTATATAAGATAGCTGATTCTAGAGAGCTTTATGCTGAGTAAACTCACCCAGTCACTTAAGAGTAAATACTGTGTATGACTACTGTTGTGAAAAATGGAGAATAACTGAGCAAGATATGTATAAATGTTTAAAAGGGGGAAAGGAGGACAAGAAAAAGGGGAAGTGGGAAAATCATTAAGATAGCAGAGGTAAGGGAATAGGTGAGGGGGCTGAAGAAATTAAAAAAAGATTCAAAAGGGATTTGAGACAAGGTGATCATAGGCAAAGAGCAATAGGAATTTATTATATAAAATAGAATGCATATGAATGATTGTATAAAACGTAATAATGAAGGAAACAATGTGTAAGAATTATTATATGCAAATTTTAAAAATCTAACAAAAGAAAGAAAAAATCTCCAAAACTGAGGCATTAGAAATTTTGCACTGAATGAATGCTCTTCTGCAAATATATAATATGTTAAGTCATAAAGAAAACTTCAGGGAAATTAATGTGAAGCTTAGAGATATGGTCAGAATATATTAAGGAAGCAGAACATTCAATGTGCCATTCTGATTAAAATCTTAGAGGTGGAAACTAGGGAAAATTAGTAAAATACAAATAAAGTTTGGAAAATAATTATTTATTATGATGAGAAATGTGTCATAATAATAAAAAGTATTAATGAGAGGAGAAATCAGAGTAGCTGAAATTCTCTATATTCTTTTTTGTAACTTTTTGGTAAATTTAAGTCAATCTAAAATTAAAAGCTGTCTAATACCAAAATGCAAAAAGGACTTACACCTGGAAGAAGCCCCCAGGCCTGATTACTCCTTGAAGAAACCTGATAATGTCTAGCTCCTGATAAGGTGACCAGAGAAAATCCTGTTAAGGCTCAGAGCCTTATCACACAAGCTAACACCTATGTTGAAAGACAGCATCCCTGCTTAAATTCCAAGCAAAATACCTTCTTTCCTAGTTTTTCCAAAAATCCCCTCTAAAAATTAACAGTCCTTTTTACCTCCTTTGGACAACTTTTACTTTCTCCATGTGTGAGGTCACTTGACATCCTTCTCAGACCATGCAATAAAGGACTGTTAGTTTCCTGGATTTCGCTTCTTTCTTTTCCTTTCTTGCTTTCAACTCCTTTTACTATCTCACAACATCCATTCTAGACCAAGCATATTTACTTCTCCTAACAAAAATGATAATAAATGCATTCTACAATATTAAAAGCTGGAACCACCATGATGGTAATGGTTTACCTTGGATGAGTGGGGTTGTCTCCAGTGGCAACACTTAAGAAAGGCTGGAAAGTATAATTACCTGGATGAAAGATTTTGGTTTTTCTAATTTCAGGGATGAATGGGAGCTTCAAAATCTCAGCTGAGCACTGAAACAACAGGAAGCTTTCATTCTTATGCATGAGAAAAGACTCATTAAGAATTTTGTTACTTTGGAGAAGTTGGGAGTCAACATTTAAAAAGTGAGCTCTGAGAGTAGTAAACCACAGGAAAACAATTGCTCTGGAAACTTTTTAGGTCCAGATGCAGAAAGCTTGTTTATTTGGTGGAATGTGACTCAGGGTCATGTCAAGAAGCAAAACCTGATTGACAGAGAACAAGGGACCAAAACCATTGTAGACTTGCAGATGGCGTCGTCAGGCATGTTGTTGTTGTTGAGTACCGTGGAATTAGAATCGGCTCATAGCTGAACCTCCAGTGGGTTTTCTAGAGGTAATTAATCATACAGTAGAAAATTGCCACCCTTCCAGAGGAGCAACTAGTAGATGCCTTTGGGATTGCAGTGAAGGCTTCTTATGACTAGACCCCCAGAGTTCCCCCTCAGACAGGTAGACCTAGTATTATTTGAATTTGTTGTTGCTAGTTAAGTATCTCTCTAAAACCCATGGTAAAAATATTTTAAATTAGAATATAAATATGTAATCCTGTTGGCCAAGCACGTAAAATGTTATCAATTCATAATATAATCTGCATACTATCAGGTGAAAACCATGTGCATAGCCTGTGTTTATGTTTCTTATAAAAGATATCTGTTATGAATAAATCATTTATTGTGCAGAAATCTATCATGCTATCCCCACCATCATTTCTGTCACCAAGTCTGTATTTTCTGACTACTGATCCTTCTTCTTGGTTCCTAACTTTGCATTCCAGTCCTCCATTTTTATTAATGCATCTTGGATCAATTTCTGACTGCAAAGGTTTGTAGAAATTACCTATTTCCTCCTCTTTGGCTCTGTTTGTTAGTGCATAAATTTGAATGATAGTGATATTAACAGGTCTTCTTTGTCTGTGAATGGATATTATTCTGTCACTCACAACATTGTATTTCAAGATGGATCCAGAAAGGCCTTTTTAACTATAAAAGCAACCCCATTTTTTCTCACCTTTTCGTCTCCAGAGTAGTAGATCATACTACTAATTCGTATGTCTGATTCAAAATGTCTCGTGTCAATCAATCTCATTTAGCCAATACCTAAGATGTTAATATTTGTACATTCCATTTTGTTCTTAATGATGTCCAGTTTTCCTACATTCATGGCCCCAGTAGTCAGGAAATCAAAAGACAAATTGCATTAGGTAAATATGCTGTCAGGGACCTTTCCAGACTACTGAAAAGCAAAGATTTCCATCTAGAGACTAAGGTGGGCCTGATCCAGTTCATGGTCTTAATAATTACTTGCTATGGATCAGAGAGCTGAACAATGACTAAAGATGACAGAAGACGAATTGATGCCTTTGAGTTGTGGTGCTTTGACCACCAAGAAAACAAATAAATCTGTCTTGGAGACGATGAAACCAAATTTCCTCTTGGAGGCTAGTATGTTGAAGCTCTGTCTCATATACTTTGGGTGCATGGCCAGGAGGAACTGATCCTTGAGAAGGACATAAAAAGCTTGAAAGGGTGGAGGGATAGTGCAGGAGAAGAAGACCCCAAATGAGTTGGATTTATACAGTAACTAGGACAATGGAGGTTGTAATGTCTAAGTCAATGAAACTGGCTCAGGACAGGGCAGGATTCAGAGCTGCTGTACACAGGGTTACTATGAGTCTCAGGCAACTCGACTGCACATAAAAACAATAACAACAACATAATCTGCACTCTATGTCACTGCAATCTCAAGCATAAGGATTCAAATATAATTCTCAATCTCAAAAAGCTCAAAGAAATAAGAGCTTTACAAAGTCATTGTTGTCGAGTCGTTTGCGACTCATAGCGACCCTATGTACAACAACAGCCCTAAACTCTGCTCTATCCTGTGCCAACCGCATTGCCTCTGACACACTCATCCCGATTACCCCAGTCACTGAATCAATCCACATCATAGAGGGTCTTCCCCTCCTGCGCTGTCACCCTACCAAGCATGATGTCCCTCTCCAAGGACCTGTCTCTCCTTACAACATGTCCAAAGTATGTCAGATGAAGCCCTAGAAATCCTTGCCTCCAAGGAGTAGCCTGGTTTAACCCTCTCTAGGATGGATCTGTTTGTTTTCTTGGCAGTCCATGGAACATTCAATACTCTTCTCCAACACCACAGCTCAAAGGCGTCAAATCTCCTTCTATCCTCCCTAGTCATTGTCCAACTCTCTGATGCATAACAGGTGATTGCAAAGACCATGGCCTGTATCAGGCGCACCTTAGTCTCCAGAGTAAAATTTTGCCTTGATTTTGTTGTGTCTTATAATTACAATGATCAATTGAGGAAATGCAAATACTTTTTATTTGTTTAAAAATAAGTTCTGCCCCTTGAAAGAGAACCAAAAGGAAACACACACAACACACAATGTGGCCAAAATTTTAAAAATATGTATTTTTTTAAGTTGGGGTCTGATCATTTACAGGTCTTATGTAGACTGCTTTCCTCTGGTATAATAATTTATTGACTATTAGCTCACTGTTTTGCCAGCTCACTTTCCTCTCTATGGCTGCCTGAGTGACCCCATTAGTGTAATGAACTGAGTCATGCGTAATCACACCATGAAGACCTATCTAAGTTAAGTCCCAGAGATTGAAACCTTTTCAGCTCTCAGTCCTGCAAGGAGAAAAAGAGCAATGACCCGCCAAAAAGAGAGACCTGAGCACTTCTGGAGATATTAAGTTTAAGCCTAATAAAGTGAATCATTAATAAATAAGATGCAGTATAATTATCAATATGAACCACATTGAATAATTAATACCTTGCAAACAAAAAAAGAAATGAAATACCAAGTGGAATTAGACAGAGGTTATATTCAGTTCCCCTTGAAGCTCCTGCCTTGAAGGAGAAATCGTAAACTGTTTAAAATTTTGAAAGAGTCATTTTCCTCAAAGCTCACGTAGTGAGCCACTTTACAAGTAAGAATTTTAAACACTCATCCATCTGTGCTCTTACAAGCTTTACCCATGCTTGATTCTAAAAGTACAACTCCTCCCATCTAATTACAACTTTTCACCTTTCATTGAAGTTTCAAAAGGTTTTGGTAGAGATGTGTGATTGGTATAAATAAGTGGCAAAACAATAGTTCACATATAGCCATGTCTGTCTGTTATTCTTATTATCAGCAATTCTTAGGCAAGAACCCATTGGTAGTAACTTCCAGTTTCTGATAAATGATTTTTGTTGATTAAAGAAAGGAAACTAGCACTTATTAAGCATTGACCAAGTTAGATGAGTTCTTGTATCGGCTATCTCATTAATTAGCCCCTTATTAAGCATTGCTTATTAAATACCAGCCATTCAGTTCTACTTAGAGGCCAGAGGACAGGGTTACAATTCCTTTGCATTGTTTTTAGATTAATATGAGAATTTTGAAATCTTACCACGAAGTATGTTCATTTCACATTTGAATGGAATCAGAAGTGGTCCAGGATATGTTATAACATACCCAAATGTAGTATGCCTTTTAAAAAAAATGTCATTATCTTATGATAGAAGAAAAAAACCCACCCATTTAGTAGAATTTAAATTTTTCTTAGGTATGGGACATTTGTTTTCTTATGAATTTATAACTTCAGCATCATCTCTGGTTTCATGACAGTAATTCCACTTGAGCTCTGTTGGTCCTGGTCTATAGAGAGTTGGCTGCCAACCCAGCTTGTGTCTGTGGCCCACCAGCTGCTTGGCAGAGAAAGATGGGCAATTATTTTCCATGTATTTACAGCCTCCAAAACTAATGGAGGGTCAGGTAGGAGTCAGTTCCAAGTTCATGGCAAATGAATATGAGGCGTTTTTTTTTTTATTTATTCGCTTATTCACGCAAAACATCTCCTAAGAGCACAGTCAATATTCTATGCTTTTTCATTAAATATACATGTTTTATACATATTTACTTTTTAAATTCTGTTTAAAATGAGGATAGGATTATCTTTTTTTCTTTTTCTTCAAATATTTTTACTTGACCAACTAGGAAATAATTTATAATTCCTAATTATAAAGCATTTATTGTGTATGTTAGTGTTCAAAAAACAGATAAGAGCAGAAATAGCAACTACTACTATTGGTAGTGCCATAAGCAGCCAGCTACACTTGACTACTAGACAAACAGTTCACAGTTTGAATCTTTCAAACTCAGGAGACAAGCCTGACCACATGCTTCCAAAAGTTCACAGCTGCTGCTTCAGTGACATGACATCTCTTGGTTGTTTTGATTTGCATCCCTCTGATAGGGATTTTGACCATTTCTTCATGTGTGTGTGTTGGCCATCTGAATGTCTTCTTTGGTGAAGTGTCTGTCTATTCATTACCTGTGTCCATTTTGTGATTGGGTTGTTTACCTTGTTCTTGTTGAGGTACTGACGTAGTCTATACATTTTAGATATAAGTCCCTTAGACGTCATTACCAAATATTTTTCCCAGTCCGGGAAAGTTTTTTTTGAAAATTCAAAATTTTCAGTCTTCTTACTCTGTTGGAGAAGTTTCTGATGTGCATAGAGATTTGATTCTTTTAAGGTCCCATACATCTATTTTGTTCTCTCCTGGTTGTAAGGTTTTTAGTATGCTTGGAAGTTTGTTTATACTGTGGATTAGGGTGTCTAGAGTTCTTCTGAGCATTTCTCCATCAGATTCTTTTTATCTAAGTTCACATTACAATAGTCAAGTTTATAGTAAACAAACTAATTTTTTTTTAATCCACAAAAAAACCTTATTGTTGTTAAATTAAAACTTATTTAGCTGCCTTAATAGAAGGTTTTCGGAAGGCTGTAAACTGCTCAAGAGGAGACAGGCCATCTGCCATGAAATCACTGGTAGATTTTAAATTCTGGAGAGACATTGTCTTTGCGTTACCAGTACCATTCCCTACAGTCTATGCCACCAAAGCTTTCAATATAGAAAAAGATAATAATAATTGTTATTGACACTATTATTTATCATTTAGGCAAAACGTTTGTCTTAAATAATTTTTGTTTAACAAAGTACACAGAACTTGTTAGAGAGGTTATTTTTCTCTAGTTGAGATGAACAACACCAGGAAGTTTGTTGTTGTTTTTAGGTATTGTCGAGTTCAATAATATTTACATAGACCCTATGAGCAACAAGTCTGAACCTATCCTATCCTATCTTATCCTATCCTATCCTATCCTATCCTATCCTATCCCTCCTCAACATCTCTGACACACTAAAGCCCATTGCTTTAGCAACTGTGTCAATTCACCTTGTTGAAGGCCCCCCCTTTTTTTGATCCTCCACTTTTCCAAGTATGATATCCTTTTGCAATGAATAGACCTCCTAGCAACATACCCTAAGTATGTGGCATGAAGCTTCACCATCCTTGCCTCAAAGGAGCACTCTGGCTGCACTTTTTGGTAAGACAAATCTGTTTTTTCTTTTGGCAGTCCATAGGATATTAAATACTCTTCTCCAACACCTCAAATAAAAGGCATCAATTCTTCTTCTGTCATCCTTATTTATTATCATGTTCTCAGATGCATAGCAAGTCATTGAAAAGACCATAGCCTGAATCAGGTATACTTTCATTTTCAAACTAGTATCACTTCTTCTCAGTACTTTGGAGAGGTACATGACTGCTGACTTGCCCAGCACAATATGTCTCTTGATCTACTAACTGCTGGTACCAAGTGCTGACTGTGGAACTAAGTAAAATGTAATCATTGGTAATTTCAATCTTTTTTCCATCTATCATGATTTACATTTTGCTACACTAGTGAATATTTTTGTCTTCTTGAGGTTGATATGCAACCAATATTAAAAGCTATAGTGGTCTATGATCTTCTGCAATAAATGATTCAAGTCCTCCTCACTTTTAGCCTGCAAAGTTGCAATATCTGCATAATGTAGATTTCATTGAAGAGTCTTCCTTAGTTCCTGATGACACATTCTTCTTCATAGAGTTCAGCTTCTCTAATTATTTACTCAGCATACAGACTGAGGAGATGTGGAGAAAGGATAAAATCCTGACATACACTGAACATGCAAGGAGCTAGAGTCGGAAAATAAAAAGGGCTGAACTCGCTCAGCATTTCTTCAGCTCAAGGAACTGAAGAACAAATTCAAACCTCGAGTTGCAATACTTAAGGATGCTTTGGGCAGAATATTAAATGATCCAAGAAGCATTTAAAGAAGATGGAAAGAGTATTCAGAGTCATTGCACCAAAAGAAATTGGAGGACACAGAAAAATTTAATGAGACAATGTATGAGCAAGAGCCTGTGGTGATAAGGGAACAAGTTCAAGCTGCTCTGAAAGAATTGGCATTAAACAAGGCCCCAGGAATTGATGGCATATCATTTGAAACAGATGCTGCCCTGCATGTGCTCACCAAGTTGTGCCAAAAAATCTAGAGGACAACCACCTGGAAAAGTTGACTGGAAGAGATCTATATTTGTTCCCATTCCAAAGAAAGGTGACCCCACAGAGTGTGGAAATTATTGAACAATATCATTGATATCATATGCAAGCAAGATTTTACTGAAGATTATCCAAAAACAACTGGAACAGCACATCAACAGAGAACTGCCTGAAGTACAAGCGGGATTTAGAAGAGGCCATGGCATTAGGGATATTATAGCGAATGTTAGATGGAACTTGACAGAGAGCAGAGAGAAACAGAGGTCTGTCTATCTGTGTTTCATTGACTATGCGAAGGTGTTTGACTGTGTTGATCATAACAAACTGTGGCTGACTCTAAGAAGAATGGGAATGCCAGAACACTTGATTGTCATTATGCAAAACCTATACTTGGACCAGAAGGCAGCTGTCAGAACAGAGCAAGGAAACACTGCATGGTTCAAAATTGTGAATGGTGTGCCAAGGATGTGACCTATCTCCATATATTTTCAATAAATATGCAGAACAAATTATCCGGGAGCTTGGGCTCTATGAGGAGAAGCGTGGCATCAGGATTGGTGGTAGACTCATCAATAATCTGTGTTATGCAGATGACACAACCCTGCTTGCTGAAACTGAGGAGGACCTACAGTGCTTGCTGAGGAGGGTCAAGGACTGCAGCCTTCAATATGGATTGAAGTTCAACATCAAGAAAACCAAGATTCTCACCAGTGGGTCAATTGGCAGCATCATGATAGATGGTGAAGAGATTGAGGTTGTTGACAGCTTCAGTTTGCTTGGCTATACAATCAACACTCATGGTAACAGTAGCCAGAAAATTAAAAGACAAATTGCAATTGGAAAGTCTGCTGTTATGGACCTCTCCAAAGTACTACAGAGAAGCAATGCCAGTCTGGAGAGTAAGTTGCACCTGATACAGGCCACATTCTTTGCAATTACTTGTTATTCATCGGAGAGCTGGACAATGACTAGGGGTAATAGAAGGAGAGAAGGAGAGTTTGAGCTGTGGTGCTGGAGAAGAGTGTTGAATATGTCATGGACTGCTAGGAGAACAAACAATTTGATCCTGGAGAGGGTGAAGCCTGACTGCTCCATGGAGGTAATGATTCTGAAGCTTTGTCTGACATTCTTTGGACATGTTGCATGGTGGAATCAGTCTTTGGAGAGGGACCTCATGCTTGGGAGGGTGGAGGGACAGCACAGGAGAGGAAGACTCTCAATGATATGGATTGGTTCAGTCACTGGGGTAATGGTGATAGATGTGTCAGAGACAATAAGATTGGCAAGGGATAGAGC
>NW_006400198.1:472290-473049 GCF_000299155.1 Elephantulus edwardii | reverse complement strand
AGATGATATAATTTTACTTGCTAAAAAGGAGGAGGATTTGAAGCACTAGTTGCATTTGTTGCAGAAGATCAAGGAAGGCAGACTTCAGTATGGGTTGCATCTCAATATCAAGAAAAATAAAGATTCTTAACACTGGTGTGATAGGCAGTGTCATACTGGATGAAGAGGAGATTGAAACTGTCAACAGCTTCATCTTGTGTGGATCCACAGTTAATACCCTTGGTATCAGGAGTCAGGAAAAAGGAAATGCATTGCATTGGGAAAATCTGCAGTTAGGGACCTTTACAAATTTTTGAGTCGTTGTGATGTCAGTGTGAGGACTAAGGAGCATCTGATTCAGGTCATGATCTTTCCAATTACTAGCTAGGCTTCCGAGACCTGAACAATGAATAAGGTTGACAGAAAAGAATCGATGCTTTGAGCTGTGGTGTTGGAGAAGAGCACTAAACATTCCATGGACAGCCAAGAAAATGAATAGATATGTCTTAGAGAGGGTGCAGCCAGAGTGCTCTTTGGAGATAAGAATGATGAGGCTTCACCTCACATACTTTGGAAATATTTGTTAGGTGGTGCTATTCCTTGGAAAGGGGCATGATGTTGGGAAGGGTGGAGGTTCGGCAAAGAAGGGGAAGGCCCTCAACAAGGTGGATTGACAAGGTGACTTTTGCAATATGCTCTTGTGTGTCAGGAAGTGTGAGAATGGCACAGGACAGGAGTAGGTCCAGATCTTTTGTTCATAGAGTCTCTATGAGTAGTACT
>NW_006400198.1:462964-472190 GCF_000299155.1 Elephantulus edwardii | reverse complement strand
CCAAGAGGCAGTCATCAGAACAGAGCAGGGCAACACTGCAGGGTTCAAAATTGGGAAGGGTGTATGCCCGGGATGTGTCCTATCTCCATACCTTTTCAACCTGTATGCAGAGCAGATTATCCGAGAGGCTGGGCTCTATGAGAAGAGCGTGGCATTAGGATTGGTGGTGGATGATCTATCATCTAGATATAAATTTTTTTTTACCCTCTGGTTTTAGGCTTTGAAGCAGACATCTCAAATGCAAAGAGACCTTGAAACAGACATGCCAGATGCAACCAGAGAGACCATTTAGACCCTACACTTCAGAACTTCTCTCCCATCAAAGGCTAGGCAGGCAGTTGTCACCATCTACAATGGCCAGAATGAAAAGAAAAGAGAAACAAAAGAACTATAGGAAATAGAATCTGGACATAAATTTGTCAGAGAAGTGTGTATCCAAATAGAGTTAAATTTGTATCCTATAAACATATGCTCCATCACAAAAATAGCCGCAAAGCCTTAACTTATATTCAGCTGGTATCATTGGCAATCTTCCCAGTTCTATGGTATCTATCTGAATCCTAGACACCTTTCATAATTAAGGTTATAATATTTTCTTTCTGAAATAATTTTCTCTTGTTCTACTGTTTCCTAATAAATGAATTCATATATACTACTTGACACTTCGGAAGCAGGAATGACATCTACTTCCTAAACAACATGTCTCTTGAAACTATGAACTTAGATAAATGGAAATAGTTATAGAAAGGCTTCAGGTCTTCTATCCATAGGGTCATTATGAGTCATGCTCAATTTGATGGCAATCAACAACAACAACAATAACTTTACACCAGGAAGTTCTGTTGATGTTATCAGTGGGAAATTGTGCTGCTAACCCAAAGGTCAAGTTATTCTGGAAGTTCAAATTTGTCAATTGCTCTTTAGGAGAAAGATTGATAATCTCCTTCCATGCAATTTACAATCACTGTAACCTAATGGAGAACCACCTATGAGTTAATTCTGACTCATTAGCAATGACTGAATTAAATATAGATAAATAAGCAGATATTTAGTCCAAGGACATAGCTCACAAGATTGTGAAGGTAGGCATGTCCAAAGTCTATGGGTCAAGGAGAAGAATGGAGGGTTCTCCTGACTTATTTAGTCATAAGGTCTGACAAATACACCCACAAACTTCAGGATATATAACAGGCTTCTGTCTCAAGTCTCAAGAACTGAAAATGAAAAGATGATACAGCAAATAACTTTCCCAAAACACTAATGTCTATAGATGTAGGGCACACTCCCAAGGAGACTTCCCTTTCAAATATTGGAAGCTTGCATCAGACCACCCAATGGAGGATGAATATATATTGTCCGTCAAATCACTGAGAAGCATTGTCTATCAAACTGAAACATATCCCTAATCATCACAGCCCGATCCTTATTAACTTGACACCAAGATGTATCTCTGTAAACTATTAAGGCAATTATAGTTCTACTTGAACCTAATATTATGCAACTGAAATATGCACAACTAAAAATTCACTAATACTATTTGAATACTGTATATTATAAGGAGTGAAATAAGTAATCTTGAAGAACTTTCAACAACACACCCAAAATCCAAACTTACTGTCACTGACTCAATTCTGACTCATAGCCATACTGAAGAACAGAGTAGAAGCACTATAATATCCTGTATGATTAACTGCCTCTGAAAATCTGTTGAAGGGCCAACTATGGGTCGGTTTCAACTCGACAGTACTAACAACATCAAGGGGCCCAGATAGCACAGTGCATGAGACCTTGGATTACTAACTGAAAGGTTGGAAATTTTAATGTATCAGTAGTTTTTCAGGAGGAAGATGAAGATAAGACTATTGCCTTCCCCAAAATGTCAAATACTTCTTCCTCCTTGAATCCCCAATTAACACCTTTGGT
Source organism: Elephantulus edwardii (assembly GCF_000299155.1). Classification (NCBI taxonomy): domain Eukaryota; kingdom Metazoa; phylum Chordata; class Mammalia; order Macroscelidea; family Macroscelididae; genus Elephantulus; species Elephantulus edwardii. The sequence continues at coordinate 470,267 of NW_006400198.1, read as the reverse complement.
ACAAGCAGTCAAGAAATCAAAAGATGAGCTGCATTGGAAAAATTTGCTGCCAGGGACTTCTCCAGAGCTCTAAAGAATAATGATGTCCATTTAAAGACTAAGATGTGTTTAATCCACCCCATGGTCTTCTCAATTGTCTGCTATGCATCTGAAAGTTGAAAAATGACTAAGGATCACAGAAGAATCTATGCCTTTGGTTGTGGTGATGTTGAACAGAACTCAATGTCCCATGGATTGTGAAAAGAACAAACAAGTCTTGGGAAGGAGAAATCGAGTGTTCTTTGGAAGCAGGGATGATGAAACGCCAACTCACATACTTTTAGCATCTTATCGAGAGGGGCCAGTCATCAGAGAACATCATGCATAGAAAGGTGGGGGGTCATTGAGAGAGGAAGGTCCACAACAAGAAGGATTAACATGTTGATGGCAACAATGGGCTTGAGTGTGTTGGAGATGGGGAAGATGGCATAGGATAGGGCATGATTCAGATCCATTTTTCATGGGATCACCAAATATCACAGTCTGCTTGACAGCACATAACAGCAACAAAGTGAAGTACATCTCCAACAAAAGAGACAAAAACACACAGATTGAACTGATAAGGAATAAATGAAGAAGTATACATTAGCTTTCAATTCAATGGAATTAATATTTTGCCCCTTAATGAGAAAATTTCTACATTTAGAACTAAGATGTCTATGAGTGCAGAGCACAGGATAATGAGAAAATAAAATAAAAATTGTGTAAGTATATCATAAAGAAGAAAAGTGGTACCATTTCCATTTCCATGTTTTGATTCTGATCCTTTCAATAGAAGAAATAGCACCATGTATTGGGTGCCGGTCTAAAATATAATCAGCATACCAAAGAACATTGCCACAACTCTACAACAAACATAATGGCATCAATGTAATTGTGTAACATTACTGTGAAATGGAAAGCCAATCAAAATTCCTGGGGGCTAAATTATTACAAGACTGGCTAGTTAGTATTTCTTTGAAGTGATAGTCAAAATACATTTCTGATCTTACCAGCTGAAGGCAAATTCATTCTAATGAATCTTCAAGAAAAAGGCATTGGCTACATGGTAGGTATTTGAAGGTATATTAATTTGCCCTTGAAATGAAACCATATCTGGAACAGCTGCTATAATGGTAGTCCCACCTGATTAAGTTTAGAATGATAGACTATCATTCTCTAAGACTTACCGTTTTTCCCTCATAGGTTAAATAGGCAAGTTGGAGATGTGGTAGGGATCGCCAACTCTACTTCCTTAAATCCTTGATGGTGCTAATATTTGTAAGTTCTTCTAGAAATGAAGTTTCATTTTACTACTTTTGTAGATAGAAGCAATTCTGATTGCTTCCACTTAGCCATTCCTGCCATCGTAGTTATTATGTTCTGTTTAGTCAGAGCCGACTCATAGCTGACCCTCCAGTGGATTTTCAGAAGCAGTAAATGGCACCAGAGGACATTGCCCATTTTTCTCTTATGGAGCATCTGCTGGATTTGAAATGTGTGCCTTTGATATTGTAGCACTACTTGCTACCACTAGACCACCAGATCTCTCACTGTAACAGTCCTTATATCATATATCATGAATTTTTTGTGGAGGTTCGACCTATTGCTGAGTATTTCTATTCTAAGAATATGTTCTGGAACTTTGAAAATGACTGCAGGATAGATTTAAGATGGATCTCAGAAAAGACTCCATTAATAATCAGAACCACTATACATCTGACTCTGATGATTGACCACAGAAACATTTTAACTCTTTTAGAATTAGTATAAGTTCATATTCAATGCTCAGTAAAGTTTAAAAAGAAGGCTTATTTCCTTTTACCTATGTGAATGTTGTTGTTCTTGTTAGGTGCTGTCAAGTCCGGTACCACTCTCAGCAACCCTATAAACAAAAGATATGAAGCCTGTTCTATCTTGCTCCATTCTCACACTTTATGACACAGAAGGGCCCATTGTAGCAGTTATGTGTAAATCCACCTGGTTCAGACTCTTCCTCTCCTTCACAGACCCTCCACACTTTCCAGCATCATATACTTCTCCAAAGAATAGCCCCTCCTAGCAACATTCCCCAAGTATGTGAGACAAAGCCTCATTATTTTTACCTCCTAAAACCACAGCAGCTGCAACCTCTCCAAGACATAGCTGTTTGTTCTTTTGGCCATCCATGGACTGTTCAGTGCTATTTTGTAACACCGCAACTCAAAGGCATCAATTCTTCTGTCATCCTTATTAGTTGTCCAGGTCGCAGATGCATAGCAAGTGATCAGAAAGACTATGGCCTGAATCAGACACAACTTATCCCTCAAACTGACATCATTACTTCTTAGTAATTTGGAAAGATGGCTCACCACAGATTTTCTCTTTTTTCCCCCCTTATTTTCTTTTTTTTAAGGTGTGCACTTTGATTCAGCTGGTCTCAAATCAGTGCACAGGTAAAGGCTCTGGCTACCTCCACATCTCAGCCACTCCAGGATGACCAAAACCCTTCATATTTCTAGAGTTGAGGGAGGTGTAGGGGCCACCAAAAGTAGAACCTCCAATGACGACTATTGAAAACAAAAACTAAACTTAAAAATAAAACAAATATTAAGGCAGAAGGTTTTATAAAAAGAAAAAAATTAGATTACATATAATTTACACAAATGCATTACCACCTACCACCCTGTGCATATTTTCCAAGTCAATGCATTTCTTTATTTCCTGACTACTGATATGAAGAGTGTTAATTGTGGATCCAAGATTAATCCAAGCAAGATTAAGCTATTGACAGTTCCAATTTCTTCTGCATCGATCGATCATAATGTTGCCTATCTATCCGGTGGTAAGAATCTTTGTTTTCTTGACATTGAAATTTAATTCATGCCAAACACTGTATTCCTAGATCTTTTCAAAAGTGCTTCAGGTCATCCTCATTTTCAGCAAGCAAGGTTGTGTCATCTAAATAACACAAGTTATTGATGAGTCTCCCTCCAATTCTGATGTCACACTCCTCTTGATAGAGGCCAGCTTCTCAAATAATTTTGAAGCCTGCCCTGTCGTGAGGCAGTCTCCTGATTCTAACACACCTACCCCCAGTTCCCCATTCACTGTATCAGTCCATCTCTTCCGGGGTCTTCCTCTCCTTTGCTGTCCTGCCACCCATCCGAGCATGATGTTTCTCACTAAGGACCAGTCCTTCCTGGACACATGCCCAAAGTATGTGAGATGGAGCTTCAAAATCCTAGCCTCCAAAGAGACTATTAGGATTAGAACCAAGAAAAGAGGGAAAGTTTATTCTTGGAAAATTAAGCTATCAGAAATAAGAAGCAAATATTGACATACATGGAATTGGCGCATGAAAGATGTCAGAGGTAATGGACACTTTAGGTGCATGAATGACGTCAGAGAAAAGGAGTCAATGTTAATTACCCACTAAATTTTGAACTCTACATTTGCATCTCCTCATTGGTCCAGCCTCCAGCCCCATGGCCGACCTAAAGAAGGAAGCCATGAATAGAGTTTCACTAGTACCTTACTAGTACGGTGCCTTATATCCACATTTCCTTTCACAGAGGGTGGCCCATACTTTTGGTACTATAACTTTCTAATAAATTTATCTTTACTCTTACTTTCATTTATGCCTCCTCGTGTTTTTCTTCTTGTCCTGTGCTTTAATAAAAAAGCTTCAGCCTACACTTTAATTCTTCATGCACTAAAGTCTACTCTCTCAAGAAACTACGTTGGTATTAGTACTTGGTACTTAGGCAACAACCCACCTAGTCGTTTCCCCCTGGCACAATTCCATTGGCTGTATGAGAAGGGCAAACTAAGGCATTGATTGCACAATAACATGATCTAACTTTGTGATGCTTGTATTCAACTAAGACTGTGTCAACTCTTCGATCCCTGTACCATTATCAAATATTGTTAATTGTTGTTATGTGCTGTCAAGTTGCTTGTAATTCAGAGCAACTTTATGCACAATAACTTGGAACCCTGTTCTATTCTGAGCCAATCTCACTGTTTCTGACACACCTGCTCCCACTGCTTTAGTCACTGTATCAATTCATCTTATCCAGAGTCTTCCTCTCCTGTGCCTTCCCTCCACCTTTCCAAGCATGAGGTCTTTCTCTAAGGACCAGTCCCTCTGGGAAAAATCCCCAAAGTATGTGAGACAGAGCTTCAAAATCCTTGCCCCCAAGGTGTAGATTGACTTCACCTTCTCCGGGATGGACCTTTTTGTTCTCTTGGCAGTCCATGGTATGTTCAATACTCTTCTCCAGCACCACAACTCAAAGGCATCAATTCTTCTTTTGTCCTCTTTGATGATTGTCCAGCTTTTTTATGCTTAGCAAAGACTACGGCGTGGATCAGGCATACCTTAGTCTCTAGACTGACAGCCTTGCTCTTTAGCATTCTAGAGAGGTCCCTGACAGCAATTTTTCCAAATGCAATTAGTTTTTTGATATCTTGACTGCTAGTGCCAAGACTGTTGATTGTGGAACCAAGCAAGCTAAAACTGTTAACAATCCCAACCTCTTCTCCAACTCTCAGTGGTGAGAATCTTTGTTTTCTTGACACTGAGCTTCAGACAATATTGGGGACTACAGGCCTTGACCTTCTGTAGGAAATGTTTCAGGTCCTCCTCAGTGTTGGCAAGCAAAGCTGTGTTGTCTGCATAAAGCAGGTTCTTGATGAGTCTTCCTTCAGTTCTGATGCCACTTTCTTCCTCATAAAGTCCAGCCTCCCTAATGATTTGTTCCACATATAGATTGAAAAGGTAGGGAGAAAGGACACACTCCTTTCTTAATTTTGAACTATGCAGTGTTCCCTTGCTCTGTTCTGATGACTATTTCCTGTCCAAATATAGGATTTGCATAAGCACAATCAAGTGTTCTGAGATTCCCATTCTTCTCAAGGTTAGACACAGTTTGTTGTGGTCTATGCAGTCAAATGCCTTTTCATAGTCAAAGCAACACAGATAGACATTCTTCTAGTACTCTTTGCTTTCAGTCAAGATCTATCTGACATTGGCTATGCTATTCCTAGTGCTATGACCTCTTCTAAACACAGCTTGTATTTCTAGTGATTTTCTGTCAATGTACTGTTCCAGTGTTTTGGGTTTTGGGATTTTTAAAAAATAATCTTCACCAAGATTTTGCTTGTGTGTGATATCAGTGAAAATTTTCACACTATATTAGATCATCTCTTTTTGGAATGTGGGTAAATATGAATCTCTTGCTTAATTGTTACTCCCACATTTATTTCTCCCATTTCTGTTTGAATGTTAGGTGCCAGAACAATCAACCTAAATCTTGCTCCAAACCATGTCCTAAATCTTGGGCTGTCATCATTTCTACCATGCTCAAGCCCATGTAAAATCACTACATGAATTCATCTCCTGAGGGTCTTCCTCTCTTTTGCTGACCTCCTACCTTTCTTAGTATGGTGCCATTTACCAAGGACTGACTCCTGGCGACATGTCCTTAAACATATATGAATATTAAAATTGTTCTTTTGTGTAGTCTGCCACTTTATGGGTCACTTTTGTACTTTGTCCCTGGGATGTAGGTTAGGATTAGGTTAGGATGCAAAAATGTGCTGTGGGATTTGCCTCTGGCGTGTTCCCTATTTTCTTCAAGTGATGCCCCAGGTAATGCAGAGACAATGCCCCTAGAGGATCTCAAAAATAAAGACTGGAGGGTTGGGTGGAGAATGAGTTAGTCCTTTCTAATAGAGATAAAAGGGGTAATTGTTTACCAGGGAATGGAATTTATTAGAGAAAACTAGAGAAGTATTTTCAGATGTAAAAGAGTTCTATTAACTGTAGAGATTCAAGAAAATCTAACCATTCACTATTTCCTGTTTCCTATCAGTTTATACATCCCTATCACAAATTTCACATTCTCATTTCATCTCAATTAGTATTCTCCCTTTAACTTCACACACCCATTAATGTTCAGTCTCCTCCCATGTGACATATAGCTTCTGAAAATCCTTAAGGTGAGCTATGAGTTAGTTCTGACTTAACAGCACATAAAAACAAAAATGTATATTGGCAAATCAGGCAGGGAGATAGAAAATCAAAAGTCTACACATGCAGTGGCAGGCTTCTGCTTCACCTCCCAAAAAGCAGAGGTCAGGACGTCTTGTTGAGAGAGAGAAGTTTTGCCACATCTTAGAAAAAAAAAAATCTTACCCTTCAACTGATTAACCACAGATTACCAAACGTAAGGTAATCAAACAAAATCAGTCCATCTACTAAGAATCATGGCCTCATCAAGTAGACACAACATAACCATAGCTATCGCATGTTCCAGTTGATCATGGAGATGACACAGGGTCAAGCAACATTTTGCTTTGTCATCTATAAGATCTGAATGAGTCATTGCTGGCTCAAAGATAACTAGTAACAACTAGAATGAAATGCAGGGCTCTGTCATACAATGACCATGTTTACATTACATCATAAGGAAGTACAGATTTTTTCACACACCACTCTTATCCTTTATAATAGAAGCTGAGTCTCAAGAATGCAAAAATATCTACTATATTTTTCTACAATACATAGCAACATGTTAATTACTCAGTAAATGCTAATGGACCAACTGTTACTGTTGGGTGACTTCAAGTTGATTCTGACTCAGTAGATGCATATTAAATGGTCTTTTGATTTTGTTTGCATCGCTCTAATTTTGATGTGTTTTATCTTTCCTTATTTTCTCAGAAGTTCATTATATTATTTGATTTGTTTTTAATTACTTTGTGATGCTACATGAAACATTTCTCTCATTTCTCTTATTTTTACAAATTCAAATTCATAGACTTAACTGTATTTCTCCCTTAAAGTCCATGGTATTCAATCTTGGTTTCAGTACTTATAAATTAAATAACATTTCTATGCTTTTCATCCTCAGCTGCCTTGTACCACTTACCAATGTTTTCTATTACACATCTTATTTCTATTATCCTATGGTGATATTGTCAATAAGGAAGTTACATTGCGAATTCAAGGGTGGTACCTCTCTAGCAAATATCCCAAGGCTCAGAAAGAGAAAAATGGACAATATCCTTCCTCCTAAGAAATTGATGTTGTTGTTGTTGTTGTTATGTGCCATCAAGTCGCTTGAAACTCATAGCGACCCTATGTACCACAGCCCTAAACTCTGCTCTATCCTGTGCCACTCGCACCATCTCCAACATGCCCATCCCAATTACCCCAGTCACTGAATCAATCCACCTCATAGAGGGCCTTCCCCTTCTGTGCTCTCCCTCCACCCTACCAAGCATGATGTCCCTCTCC
>NW_006400198.1:450628-459719 GCF_000299155.1 Elephantulus edwardii | reverse complement strand
ATTAAGCACTTGCTGCATTTGTTGCAGAAAATCAAGGAAGGCAGACTTCAGTATGGGTTGCATCTCAATAAAAGATTCTTAACACTGGAGATTATATATATATATATAATGCCAGTCATGCTAGGTCATTCATTTGCTTCATGGTATCAAGAATTTTTTTTTCAGTTTTGTTATGTAGGCATGATTGATTAAATCATTGCCTTTATGACTCAAACATCAGTGCCATTCCACTCCCCTGTGGTGATAGTGCCATGTCATGCCCAGCTCTAAGACATCCTGCTATCATAAACTTTCTGGTGGTATGACAGGGAGTTGCCTGAGGCTGGGTTCTCTAGAAAAGAAAAACACTAAATCTTATGCATACAGGTGGTTGCTGTTGGATGCTGTCCAGCTGACTTTGACTCATAGCAACACTATAAGATACAAACTTTGTCCTATTATTCCAGTCACTGTGTCAATTTAACTCATTCTTCTCCTTCTCTAATACTTCACCCTTTCAAACATGATGGTATCCAGAAACTAGCACTTGCTGACAACATGTCCAAAGTGTGTAATACAAAGTCATACCATCTTTGCCTCTGGCTGCTCTTCGTACCAAAGAGATTTGTTTCTTCTTTTTGGCAGTCTATAGTATACTTAATATTCTTTGCCAACAGCACATGTCAATAAAATAAGAAAATATCTTTCTTTTATTCTCTACTTTAAGTCAATACTCATTTGATATCAGCAAAAATAACCTTTTTCTTAATCCAACTTGAATTTCTGGCCGTTTTCTGCCAATGAACTGCTCTAGTCAGTTTTTAATAATTTTTAGTAAGATTTTACTTGCATATGATATTTTTTTAAAAATGGGAACAAATATGGATCTCTTCCACTCAGTTGGCCAGGTAAATAAATGTCTTTAAAATTTCTTAGCATATAATAGGGAGCACGTTCAGAGCTGCATCTCTTTGTGGAAATACCTCAATTAACAATAGAACCCCAGAGCATTTGATTGTGCTTATGCAAAGCCTATACTGGGAAAAGGAGGCAGTTGTCAAAAAAGAGCAAGGAGACACTACCTTGGTTCAAAATCTGGAAGGGCATATAGGGATGAATCCTGTCTCCATATATTTTCAATCTATATGCAGAAAAGATCATCTGGGAAGCTGGGCTATATGAGGAAAATGGGGCATCAGGGTCGGAGGAAGACTCATCAACAACCTGCATTATGCAGATGACACAACTCTGCTTGCTGAACTGAGGAAGACCTGAAACTTTTGCTTGATGCAGAAGATCAAGGACTGCAGCCTTTAATATGGGTTGAAGCTCAACATTAAGAAAACAAAGATTCTAATCACTGGATTGGTTGATTGGCAGTGTCATGATAGATGGTGAAGAGATTGAGACTGCTAACAGCTTTAGTTTGCTTGGTTCCACAATTCAAGACTTTTGGCACCAGCAGCAAGGAAATCAAAAGACGAATTACACTGGGAAAGTCGGCTGTCAGGGACCTCTCCATATTACTGAAGAGCAACGATTTCAGTCTGGAGACTGAGGTGCACTTGATCCAGGCCACTGTCTTTGCAATTGATTTCTATACATCAGAGAGCTGGACAATGACTAGCGATGTTAGAAGGAGAATTGATAGAAGGAGTCTTTGAGCTGTGATGCTGGAGAAGAGTATTAAATATACCATGGACTGCCAGGGTAACAAACAAGATAGTCCTAGAGAGGGGAAAACCAGGCTTTTCCTTGGAGGAGGGATTATGAGGCTTCATGTGACATAGTTTGGACATGTTGCAAGGAGGGACCAGACGTTAGAGAGGGACAGCATGCTTGGAAGGATGGAGGGACAGAGAAAGAGAGAAAAAACATCAATGAGATGGATTGATTCAGTGACTGGGGTATGGGAGTAGATGTGTCAGAGACAGTAAAGTTGGCATAGGATAGAGCAGTTTTCAGGGCTATTGTACATAGGGTCTCCATGAGTCTCAAGCAACTCTACAGCTCATAGCAACAACAATATTGTTTCATTTTCTAGAAGCTTATCTTTCGCCAATATCTTCAGTGCAGCTTGTACGTCATTTTGTATTACCACTAGATCTTGGGAATATACTACATCCTAAAAAAGTTCAGTATTTATCAATACTTTTTGAAACAGCGCCTCTGTGTATCCCTTCCACGTTCTTTTGATGCTTGTTGCATCATTCAATATTTTGCCTGTGGAATTCTTTGGTATTGCAACTCAAGGCTTGGGGTTTTTTTGTTCTCTAGTTTGTTCAGTTTTAAAAATGTTGAGTGTATTTTTTCCTTTTGGCTTTCTAACTCCAAGTCTTTGAATATTTACTTATAATACTTTGTTTTCTTGAGCTGCTCTTCGAAATCTTCTGTTTCTCTCCTTTGTGCCATTATTTTTCCTCCTTTCCCTTGTCTTCTCTGTGGTCTAGAACAAGCTTCAAAGCCTTTTCTGATATCTTTTCTTCAGGTCAGAGAATCACAGACAGCCTAGAGGACTAACAATCTTAATCACCACAAGGGCCCACTGTGAGTAACAAAGGCATTCCTGTCACCATTAACTAGGATCGTCCAAGGGATTAAAGGCTATCAGACATTCTAGACGAATTCCTTGGAGATTATATATATATATATTTACTCCTATCTCTGTGCTCACTGTTCTTTTCACGTGAGTTTATTTAGCTTCCTTAATTTTCTTTCCCTTCTTTTTCCATTCCTTCTCATATTCAGTTGGACTTAATTGAGGTACCATCTTTGCAAAAAGTCTTTGCTGTACATCTCAGGCCAGATTAGATACATTGTCTCTGCAACTGGACTCCAATATATCCTTCTCTCAAGGTACTCTCTCACTCTCTCTATTAGTCTATATGTTCTGGTTTGTATGTCTATCTTTACCTCTTGTGCTGCCCACACTGAAAGTTCCCTCTAAACAGGTACTGTTTCCTTCCTTGACCTCTGTATCTCAGCTACCTAGTTACCATGTACAAGTTATAGGGATGAATGACTAAGTCAATGAGTAAATGACTTTTCATTTCATGGGCTATTCTGCACTTGTTGACCTAGTAGCAGTCATGCCCCCCTTTTTTGCCATCATCTACAACTTTCTTCAAGTTGTCTGTTCATTTAAACTAGACACATAGCCATCTAAGACTGATCCGTTCCTCCACAGGACTGTAATAGTATCACTAACTGAAATAATTTCTGTATTTCTCCTAGTGAAAATCAAGGTTATAATTGAACGCATCATCTTCTATGTTCTCTGAGAGCTTTATTCATCTCACTAAACGAGCAGATGGCATTGTGTTTTCGTACTATAGCCCCGTCTCTCACTACATGGAATTCCTTAGGGGGTGAGAGTTGCTTGGTCCGCCTTTGCATCTTAAGAGAGGTTAAGTGACTTGTTCAAGATCACACGGTTGGCAAAGCAAAGACAACTCTAGATATTCTACTCCCAAATCTACTAAAATACAAACCTACTGTTGTTGAGTTGATTTCCTCAATCAGGCTGTAAATTTTTATGAGAGGAAATTGCCTCAACTTGCAGTGGCTCTTAGGTTCAAACAAAACCCTTCTAGTTAGCAGAACAACAGGTAAGCAGACTACTCCACCAGGACTCCAAAATCTAACGCTTCAAAAATGTTTCCTTCAGAAACATTTTTTTTTCCAGAACAGAAGTTCAGATTTATCTTTCCTTTCAGAAACTTTATTATTTTTAGTAATATTAACAACAACAGAAACACACACACACAGACACACACACACACACACACACACACACACACACAGAGATTCACTTTCAATTCTACTTGCAAAATCTTTGTCTTCATAAACAAAATAAATGATGGTGGAAAAGGTGAAGATCTCCTTTTGTAAGAATCCTGAATGGAAAACCAACCAACCACATCCCTCCTATCCCTCTCCCACCCTATACCCACAGCCACATTTGTTCCTAAAGTTCTGCAAACTTCTCTGATGTCATCTGTTGTGACTATGTTGCTTCCTTTGCTGATGTTCCTTATTTTTAAACTGCCAGTCCTAATGCACAAGGTGAAGACTGATAAAACGGATAAAATTATTTTAATGTTACAACATAGAAAACAGGTATTTAAAAATATCTCTACATGATGAACATTGAAGAGAAAGGGGTAAATTGCCTATTAAGCTATTATTAATCATAAACTAGGCTGCAACCAGCCAGAGTCAAGACTGTATCTCGAGACCTTGCTCACATTTACCGGCAGCAGTTCCCACACTCAGCTGAGAGCTCTGAGGATAGAAGTGAGGGAAGTAGGACTTAATTTTAAGTAGGCCAAGGAAGCCTGAAATAAGTGCAGTCTGAGCACAAGCCTTGGACTCTGAGGCTTTCTGAACTGTAATCCTAGCTCAGAGATTGATCCGTCCTGCGACCTAGGATAAATTACTCAACCTTTTTACCTTGGTTTCCAGATCCTCTAAATAGGGATAATAATCCTGACCTCAGAAGGCAAGCATATGAATTAAACATCTGAGCAGCCTGATCTTAAAGACAGGAGGAATGAAGTTTCTCGTTCTCGCAGTTACTGTAACTATTTCAACTCAAGTTATCAAGAGCTGGTTTTGCTGAAGTGGCAAGAAAATGATTGCTTCTGGTATTTGACTAGTTTGAAAGGATGCCTGTAACCCTCTAGAGTAATTAAAGCTCATTAATGTGAAAGAAATTGGGAGACAAAAGAAAGAAAGAAGTTCACTGCCCCAAAACCACCATTCCTGGTTGGTATTCTGTGTAGCTATAAGAAGACAACGTTTGTGTTTGAAGCTAATTATTTTTCTTAGAAACTGCTCCAACAAGTTTTACTATATTTTGTTTTGTCTGAATATTTTACAGATATATGTAATTGGAGATAATTTGGGGGAAGATGAAAACTGCCATTATTGATATTTTAAGGACAAGAATTTTCATACCTGGAAGTTCACTCATAGAACAAAAACATTCCATTATCTTAGCAATACAGTTAAAAATACTTAGAATAAAGATACTTTGGGGGAAAGAAAAGTGAGGCACTGTATTATGGAATAGCTTATATCATGATAAATTCCCTGAATCAAGATTATTTTACATCCATTCTTGGAAAGCTTAACCTTGTTGTTGTTTTGTGCCATCAAGTCAGCTATAACTCACAGACGCCTGGTGAACAAACAGAACAAAATCCTGCATAATCTTTCACCATTTTCACAATCTCTCCTGTGTTTGACTCAAATTTAGCATTAGAACCAGTGATTTTTTTTCTTTCATGGTGCTCCCCTTCCAATATTACTAATGGTAGTACATCCCCCTAATATACATGTATGTAATGATATAATGTGGAAGCTTTGCAATGATGTCCTATGATCTTATCAAGCAAATAGTTGCAAAAGGTTTAAGAAAAGAATGCAAAAATCCTGATCAAAGGTATGTGGAGTTTTCTGGGGGTGTGACTTGTAACACCTTTTATCTCACAAAACATAAAAGACATGGAGAAGGTCTAGTCACATAGAGAAGGGCCAGAGCTGACAGAGAAAAAAGGCTTTCTTCTAGAGCTGGCCCCGTGCTGGATTTCTAGACTCCCAAATTGTAAGAGTAAGTTTGTAAAGGCCACCCATTTGTGATATCTCTGTCACAACAGTAGATAAAGAAGATAAAAATTAACTCACATATCTCAGAGTTGGCTCTCTTAAATGAAAACCAAAATGGAATATGTTGGTTATTTGACCACTGTGTAAATTACATTTTGATGATAATTTTGATATCAAAACTTAAAACAGTATTTATAATCTCACAGCTTTACTGGTTATGACCTTAACTAGGTTTTTCGGTTCCTTATCTTTCATAATCAAGAAATGAAATGTAAACTTAGTTTATAAGTCATTAAATATTAGCTTTCATATAATGCAATCCTTGGTAAATGTGGAGGTGGGTATGCTTAGATTTGTATTATTTCATGCCCATAATGTAATTTAGGGTCAGAATATGCACGGAATTTGGTTCAATTTTCAGCCAAATCACATCATGAGCAGTTAGCTACCAGCGACTTATCAGTGGAGTTTACTTGCTTCTAAAATGCTGAAAAGGTTTCAGTGGAGCTTTCTGATTAAGACAAACCAAGAGGAAAAACTTGATGTTATATTTCTGAAAAATCATCTGACATAAACCTTATTGATCACAACACTCTGATCTAAACCAATGAGGATGGCACTGGGTCAGGGAGTGTTTCCTTCTATTGGGCACAGAATAAATCTGGGATTTGATTTCACAACAGATAATAAAAATACGGGATCTTACCAACATGTTATACGATTTCAACTATGACCTACACTCTTGAATATGTGAATATGACTTCTTGTCAAATGTGAGACTGGTTACCCATGGTGAACAGTGTTTGGTGGAGCTCCCCGATTAAAACGAGCTTGGAAGCAGGAGTGGCATCCAGTTTTGCAATAGTTTGCCTCTGGAAACCCTATGAACCTGCAGAGAGGAGGATTTATACAAGTGTCCAGGTCTTTCATTCATGGGGTCGTTATGAGTCGTCTATGACTCGACGGCACTTAACAACAACATATGAAGTTTTGGTGTTCTAGTCTGTATGGAGGTTCACTGCTAACCGAAAGACTATACCTCTCACAGTTTCAATCCACCAGTAGCCCCACCGGAGAAAGATGGTCAATCTCCATGTAATTTACAGCCTCTATACCCAATGGAGACTCTTCTATGAGTCAGTTTCAACCTAATGACATTGAGAGTGAGTTGTTCCATATAAATCTCTTTGTAAAATGTTTTTAGAACCTAACAAATAAGTTCATTTAGGCTATAGTATTAATTTAAAATCCTTTGCTTGATACTTACATGAGTTACCTAGCTTTATGTTACCCTGTATCTGAATTATTATTATTGTTTTTGTGTACTGTCAAGTTGGAACTGACTCATGGCTGCCTCTCTAGCAGCTTTATAGAGACAGTTAATTAATTGCACAGGAGGAGATTTCCTTTTCTTCATCCACAGAGCATCTGGTAGATTTGAACCATGTGCTTCTGGATTGCAAGCACAGCTTTTTATCACTAGGCCACCAGAGCTCCCTAATATACATATTCTAATCCAGTGGTGAGAATCTTTGTTTTGTTGATGTAGAGCTTCAATCCATATGGAAGACTACAGTCCTTGACCTTTTGCAGCAAACACTTCATGTCCTCATCAGTTTCAGTAAGCAAGGTTGTGTCATCTGTATAATACAGATCAATAAAAACAACAACAGTCCTGTATTTGCATTAGAAGATGTATATTCGTATATGTGTAAGGAATATAGATAGGCTGGGTGAAAAATTTATTATCATCCTTATGAAAATAACTCAAGGAACATTACTTACAAAGGGAGGGTCAACATCATGATTTATATATTCCTTTCCAACTGTAATCATTTGCTTGGAAAGGTAATACTTATTCAGAACAACCTATTCAACTTACACTCTAATATTGTTGAATAAATATTTAATTTGAAATGCTGTCTTTAATATGTTTACTGAGAGAGATTTGCTATATTTGTGGCAGATACTTTGAATCACCAGCAAATCCTCTTTTTTAAATAAAAAAACATTCTTCATTCTGAAATGTTTTGTATATGTTCTTTTCAAACATTGCCTTCTGCTTAGTGATTTGAGATGAGATATATTACAAAAATCTCTCATCAAACAAAGAAGATGGAGAAAATCAGGAAATTCCCCCCCTCCCTATATTTCTACTCATGATAAACTAAGTGCTGACTCTATGAAGAAAATTTCCCTCCCACAAAGGTTTCAAATGTTATTTGTTAGCCTAAAAAGCAGAAGTTAGCTATGAATCTACAGTTTCAGCTACTGAATCTAATACAACCTCCAAACCAAAATTCGAAGCCATTCCCACTCACTCAATTCTGAGTCATGATGACCTATAAGACAGGGCAGATATGTCACATAGGGGGTTTTGGCTGTAATCTTTACGGAAGCAAACAGCCTCATGTCTCTCCAACAGATCAGTTGGTGTGTTTAAATTATCTTCCTTTCAGTTAGTAGCTAAGTGCTTAATCACTATACTACCAAGGATCTTTTTAATACAACTTAGATTGTAAAGGGAGCTCTGATGGCTTAATGGAAAGGAGTTGCACTGTCAACCCAAAAGCATATGGTTCAGCTGCTCTCCAGGAGAAAGATGAGCAGTCTCTTGCCATGTGATTTATTGACTCTGAAAATCTGCTGGAGGGGCACCTATGAATTGGTTTTGACTTGCATGTACACAGCAACAACAAATTGAGCTGTTGAGTTGGTCCCCCAGACCCCACATAAGGAAAGTAAATGCTGCCTGGTTTCTTCTGTGCCATCTGAATCCTTGTAATTTGAAGATGTTTTCACAGACTCTTGTTCTGAAGTAGATCTCCAGATCTTCCTCCCCTCTCACCCCCAGCAATCTTAGTTTAGAAGCTCCCCTGCAACCTCCTCAGCATGACAGCACCACATAAGCCTCTATTGACAAACAGATGTTAACTGTACATGAAGTTCATCAGTTGTAAACTTAATCTAGGTGTCCTGCATAGAAACGAACCCTAGCACTGTAGTGGGTCAAAGGCTTGGCTTCTAACCTTGAACTTATAGTTCAAATCCACAATTGTTGACCCATAGGAGAAAGATGTGTAGTCACTTTCCAGTAAAATTTATAGTCTTGAAGTCTTACCATGAGTCAAAACTGACTGAGCACAAGTGGCCCGGGTGCTTGGTGTCCTACATGGAAGGTGAAATTTCTACCACTGATCCACTACTGATTCTATGTAAGGGTAATAAAGGACTGAAAAGAAAATGGGAAGATCTTTGGATATTTACGATTAATGAGAAAAGTGTTTAAAATGTATGACAACTCTTTCCAAATTCAAAATTGGGAAGGGCGTACGCCAGGGATGCATCCTATCTCCATACCTTTTCAGCCTATATGCAGAACAGATTATCCGGGAGGCTGGGCTCTATGAGGAGAAATGTAGGGTCAGGATTGGTGGACGATTTATCAACAATCTGCGTTATGCGGATGACACAACCCTGCTTGCTGAAACTGAGGAGGACC